>NC_143148.1:24354274-24654435 GCF_059928025.1 Delphinapterus leucas
ATGACCTATATGGGAAAAGAATCTAAAAAAGAGTGGATATATGTATATGTATAGCTGATTCACTTTGCGGTACAGGAGAAACTAACAATTGTAAATCAACTGTACTCCAATAAAAATTAATTTAAAAAAAAGAATTATAGAAGTATTCTCATCTAAAAAAAATTATCCTTTTTTGTGGCATAGATTGTCAATACTTTTCCCCACAAACTTCTTTTATGGGATTCTTTTCATGCAAGAATTTAATTTAGTGAAATTTATCACTTTTCTTTTAATGCTTCTGGATTTTAAGTCAGAGTTAAATACCTGTATTTTCTACACCAAGATTATAGAGGAATTAGTTCATGTTAGCAGTAGATTAAGGTGAACTTTTAAATAATATTACAGGGACAAATGGGTAGCCATTTGGAAAATGCTAAAAGTAGATCATTCATTATTCCATGATAAAAGTAGATCATTTTCCAAATGGCTACCCATTTGTCCCTGCACTAGTATTAAAAGGTCTATTTTACCCATAGCTAACGTCATACTCACAGATGAACAACTGAAAACTTTCCCCCTAAGATCAGGAACAAGATAAGGATGCTCACTTTCACTGCTGCTATTCAACGTTTTACTTAGAAGTTTTAGCCAGAGCTATTAAACAAAGAAAAGAAAAGGCATCCAAATTGGAAAGGAAGAGGTAAAACTATCTCTATTCATAAATGACATGATCCTATACATAGAAAATTCCAAAGACTCCGTAAGAAAGCCACTAGAGCTAATAAACAAGTTTAGCAAAGTTGTAGAGTCCAAGAACAAAAATCAGTTTTGTTTTATACACCAGCAATGAATAATCTGAAGAGAAAATTAAGAAAGCAATTCCATTTATAATAGCATCAAAAATAATAAAACACTTAGGGATAAATCTAACAAAGAAGGTAAAAGACATATGCTGAAAACATTGCTGAAAGAAATTAAAGAATGAAAAGACAACTGTGTTCATGGATAGGAAGATTTAACATTGTTAACATGTCAGTATTACCCAAAACAATCTACAGATTCAACACAATCCCTATCAAAATTCCAATAGCCTTTTTCACAGAAATGGAAAAGCAGATACTCATTTTCATATGGAATTGCAAGGGACCCTGAATAATCAAAATAATCTTAAAAAAGAAGAAAGCTGGAGGACTCACATTTCCGAACTTTGAAACTTAATACAAAGCTACAGTAATTAAAACTATGGTATAAAAAAAAAACAAAACTATGGTATAGGCATAAGGACAAACATAAAGACCAGTGGAATAGGAAGTCTAGAAACAAACCCTCACACATATGGTCAACTGATTTTTTGACAAGGCAGTCCAGTGGTTAAGACTCCGTGCTTCCACTTCAGGGGGCACAGGTTCAATCCCTGGTGGGGAACTAAGATCCTGCATGCTGCGTGGTGCAGCCAGAAAAAATATATATATATATTTTTTGACACGGTCATGTCAAGACCTTTCAGTGAGAAAGGACAGTTTTTCAACAAATGGTACTGGGAAAACTGTACATCCACATGCAAAAGAATGAAGCTGGACCCTAACCCACACTATATACAAAAATTAATTCAAAATGGATCAGAGACCTAAATGTAAAAACTAAAACTAAACCAGTCTTAGAAGAAAACCTTGGGGAAATTTTCATGACATTGAATTTGGCAACAATTAAAGTAAAAGTAGGTAAACTGAATTACATTAAAATTTAAAACTTCCATGCTAAGGACACAATCAACAGAGTGAAAAGGCAACCTACATAATGGAAGAAAATCATGTATCTAATAAATGGTTAAATATCCAGAATATATAAAGAACTCTTACAACTCAATAACAACAAAAAACAAATAACCTGATTAAAAAATGGCAAAGGACTTGAATAAATATTTCTCCAACGAACATACACACATGGCCAACAAGCATATGAAAAAATGCTCAACATCACTAATCATTAGGGAAATGCAAATCAAAACCACAATGAAATATCACCTCACACCCATCAGGATGGCTGTTAACAATAACAAAACAACAGAAAATAACAAGAGTTGGCAAAGATGCAGAGAAATTGGAACCCTTGGGTACTGTTGGTGGGAATGTAAAATGGTGCAGCTGCTATGGAAAACCGTACATTGGTTCCTTAAAAAATTAAAAATAGAATTACCAGGACTTCCCTGGTGGCACAGTGGTTAAGAATCTGCCTGCCAATGCAAGGGACACAGGTTTGAGCCCTGGACAGGGAAGATCCCACATGCCGCGGAGCAACTAAGCCCGTGTGCCACAACTACTGAGCCTGTGCTCTAGAGCCCACGAGCCACAACTACTGAGCCCGCGTGCCACAATTGCTGAAGCCTGCGTGCCTAGAGCCTGTGCTCCACAACAAGTGAAGCCACCACAATGAGAAGCCTGTGCACCGCAATGAAGAGTAGCCCCCACTCGCTGAACTAGAGAAAGCCGGCACGCAGCAACAAAGACCCAACACAGCCAAAAATAAATAAATTTATTAAAAAAAATTTTTTTTAATAAATAAAACTAGAATTGCCATATGATCCAGTAATTCCACTTCTGGGAATATATCCAAAAGAATTCAAAGCAGAGTCTCAGAGAGCTATCTGTAAACCCAAATTCATAGCAGGATTATTCACAATAGCCAAAAGGTAGAAGCAACCCAAATGTCCATCAAACAATGACTGGATAAACAAAATATGGTAAATACACAGTAGAATATTATTCAGCCTAAAAAAGGAAGTAAATTCTGACACATGCTGCAAAATGAATGAACCCTGAAGATATTATGCTAAGTGAAATAAACCAATCACAAAAAGACAAATACTGTATGATTCCACTTATATGAGGTACCTAGAGTAATCATATTCATAGAGATACAAAGTAAAATAGAGGTTACCAGAGGCTGTGGGGGAGGGGAAAATGGCAAGTTGTTTTTTAATGGGTATAGAGTTTTAGATTTGGGAGATAAAATAGTTCTAGAGATCAGTTGCACAAAGATGTGTATATACTTACTACTACTAAACTATACACTTAAAAACGGTTAAGATAGGAACTTGCTGGTGGTCCAGTGGGTAAGACTCTGCACTCCCAATGCGGGGGACCGGGGTTCAATCCCTGGTCGAGGAACTAGATCCCGCAAGCATGCCGCAACTAAGACCCGGCACAGCCGAAATAAAAATAAATAAATAAAATTTTTTTAAAAATGGTTAATGTGGTAAATTTTATATTTTGTGTAAATTTTATATGTTGTGTATTTTACCACAATTAACAATAAAAATTAATGAAAATTAGATAAATTGGACTTCATCAAAATTAAGAACTTTGTGCATCAAAGGACACTATCAAGAAAGTGAAAAGACAACCTACAGAATGGGATAAAATATTTGCAAATCATATATCTGACAGGAGATTAATACTGAGAATATAGGGAATTCCCTGGTGGTCCAGTGGTTACGACTCCACGCTTCCACTACAGGGGGCACACGTTCCATCCCTGGTCGGGGAACTAAGATCCCACATGCTGTGGGGCAACTAAGCCTACGGGCCAAAACTACTGAGCTCGCATTCCTCAATGAGAGAGCCCACATGCTGCAAACTACAGAGCCCACGCACTCGGGAGCCCGCGCGCCACAACTAAAGAGAGAAAACATACACGCCACACTAGAGAGAAGTCCACGCGTCACAACGAAGAGCCCGCCACAACAAAAAAGATCCCACACGCCTCAACAAAGACCCTACGTGCCACAACTAAGACCCAACGCAGCCAAAAATTAAAAAAAAAAAAAAAAAGAATTCTAGACTTTGAGGGGTAAATTAAAAAAAAAGAGAGAGAGAGATCAGATTTGTGGTTACCAGAGGCGGGGGGGAAGGGGAATTGGATGAAGTGCACAAAAAGTACACATATCCAATTATAAGGTAAATAAGTACTAGGGACGTGATGTACAACATGGTAAATATAATTAACTCTGCTGTATGTTATATATGAAAGTTGTTGAGAGTAAATCTTAAGAATTCTCATCAGAAGGAATTTTCTTTTTCTTTTATTTTGTATCTATATGAGATGATGGATGTTCACCAAACTTATTGAGGTAATCATATCATGATGTATGAAAGTCAAATCATTTTGCTGTACACCTTAAACTTACACAGTGGTATGTAAATTATATCTCAATAAAACTGGAAGAAAAAAAAAATAAACCCTAGTAGACTTTGCACTAACTTCAGAGGCTGTTTACTTAGGGCAAGATTTAAGAATTACCTTGAAGAAGACTACTTAATCCTGAAGACGGCTGGCCAGATCACATGGAATTTTTGGGAAGGCTTGAGAAAAAAACAAATGGAACAAAAAATAATAAAGTGTAATTCAATGGTTTTTAGTATATTCCCAGGGCTGTGAATCTAATTTTAGAACATTTCTTGCTTCACCTCCCACAAGAGAAACTCTGTACCCATTAAGTTATTCCCCATTCTCTCTCTATCCCTTTCCCAGCCCTAAACTATTAATCTATTTTCTGTCTATAAATTTGCCTATGTGGATGTTTCCTATAGTTGGAATCATACAGTATGTGATCTTTTGTGACTAGCTTCTTTCACGTAATATATTTTCAAGTCATTCACATTGTAACATATGTTACCTCCTTTCTTTTCATTGCCAAATAATATCTCATTATATGGATATACCACATTTGTTTATCATCAAATAGACATCAGGAATCTTTCCATTTTTTATCTATTATGAATAATGCTGCTAATAACAGCATGTACAAGCATGATTCATGTATAAGTTTTTGTGTAGACATAGGTTTTCAATTCTCTTAAGTATATACCTAAGAGAGGAATTGCTGGATCACATTGGATCACTCTGTTTAACCATTTGAGAAACTGGCAGACTGTTTTCAAAGTGGCTGCACCATTTTACATTCCTATCAGCAGTGTATGAGTGTTTCAATTTTCTACTTTCTTTACAATAGTTGTTATTTCCTGTCTTTTTTATTATTGCCATCTTTTTTTGTTATTACCATCAGTGTGTGAAATAGTATCTCACGATTTTGATTTGCATTTCTCCAATGCTGAATATCTTTTCATGTACTTATTGGCCATTTGTATATCTTCTCTAGACAAATGCTATTCAAATCCTATGCCCATTTTTAAAATCGGGTTATTACTATTTTTTTAACATCTTTATTGGAGTATAATTGCTTTACAATGGTGTGTTAGTTTCTGCTGTATAACAAAGTGGATCAGTTATACATATACATATATCTCCATATCTCTTCCCTCTTGCATCTCCCTCCCTCCCACCCTCCCTATCCCACCCCTCTAGGGTGGTCACAAAGCACTGAGCTGATCTCCCTGTGCTATGCAGCTGCTCCCCACTAGCTATTTTACATTTAGTAGTGTATATATGTCCATGCCACTCTCTCACTTTGTCCCAGCTTACCCTTCCCTCTCCCCATGTCCTCAAGTCCATTCTCTAGTAGGTCTGCGTCTTTATTCCCATCTTGCCCCTAGGTTCTTCATGACCATTTTTTTTTTTTTTAGATTCCATATATATGTGTTAGCATACGGTATTTGTTTTTCTCTTTCTGACTTACTTCACCCTGTATGACAGTCTCTAGATCCATCCACATCTCTCAAATGACCCAATTTTGTTCCTTTTTATGGTTGAGTAATATTCCATTGTATGTATGTGCCACATCTTCTTTATCCATTCATCTGTCGATGGACACTTTGGTTGCTTCCATGTCCTGGCTGTCTCTTTTCACTATTGAGGTGTAAGAGGTCTTTATATATTCTGGACACAAGTCCTTCTCAGATATATGATCTACAAATAGTTTTTCCCATTCTGTGCATTGTCTTTTCACTTTCTTGATGATATCATTTGCAGCAAAAAAAGTTTTAAATTTTTATATAGTCCAATTTATTTTTTGTTTTGTCACTTGTGCTTTGGTGTCATATTTAAGAAACCACAGCCTAACCTAAGGTCACAAGGACTTACTGCTGTTTTCCTTGAAGAGTTTTATAGTTTGATTAGCTCTTACATTTAGGCTTATGATCTAATTTGAATTAATTTTTGTGTATGCTGTGAGATAGAGGCCCAACTTCATTCTTTCACATGTAGATATCCAGCAGGGTGTACTAACACTATTTGTTGAAAATATTTTCTTTCCCATTTAATTTCCTTGGGACCCTTACTGAAAGTCAATTGACAATTTTCCTGGTTATTTTTTGCATGTTTGTTTTTCCATATGAACTTTAAAATCAGTCTGTCTAACTCAAAAAAATAACTTAGATTTTTTATTAAGGTTGCATTGATTTTATAAATTAACTTAGGGAGGATTGACATCTTCATGTCTTGCCATTTGTTTAAATCTGCTTTAGTATCTTTTAGGGGTGTTTGAAAGTTTCGTTGTATAGGTTTTGCACCTTATTAAATTTATTCCTAAGTATTTAATCTTCTATTTTGCTGTTGTAAATGGGCTTTTCTCTAACATTATGTTCTGTTTACTGTAAGTATACAGGCATACCTCGGAAATATTGCAGGTTTGGTTCCAGACCGTGGCAATAATGAATATTGCAATAAAGCAAGTCACACAGATATTCTGGCTGCCCAGTGCATGTTTATAAAATTATGTTTATATTATATTGTAGTTTATTAAGTGTACAATAGCCTTATATATAAAAAATGTACATACCTTAATTTAAAAATACTTTATTGCTAGAAAATGCTACCCATCATCTGAGCCTTCAGTCATTCTCTTCTTGCTGGTGGAGGCTCTTGCCTTGATGTTGATGGCTGCTGACTGATCAGGGTGGTGGTTGCTGAAGGCTGGGGGGGCTGTGGCAATTTCTTAAAATAAGACAAAAAGGAAAGAAATTTGCCACATCAACTGACTCTTCCTTTTGTTGCAGGAAGGGGGACTCCTTCCAGGGCCCGAGAGTGGGCTCTTGTCTAACACTTGGAAGTGAATTGTCCGAGGAGACACACATGCTGACAAAGCAAGAGACTTTATTGGGAAGGGGCGCCCAGGTGGAGAGCAGCAGGGTAAGGGAACCCAGGAGAACTGCTCTGCCACATGGCTTGCAGTCTCGGGTTTTATGGTATGGGGTTAGTTTCCCAGTTGTCTCTGGCCAATCACTCTGACTCAGGGTCCTTCCTGGTGGCATGTGCATTGTTCAGCCAAGATGGATTCCAGTGAGAAGGATTCTGGGAGGTTGGCAGGGCATATGGACTGGAGTCTCCTCTCTCCTTTTGACCTTTCCCGAATTCTTCCGGTTGGTGGTAGCTTGTTAGTTCCACGTTCCTTACCAGGACCTCCTGTTGTAAGATAATTCACGCAAATGTCTACTACCTTGCCTGGCCAGGGCGGGCAGTTTCGGTCAGTGGTTCCCCTAACACTTTCATGAACGATTTCTCCGTAGCATGCAACGCTGTTTGATGGCATTTTACTCACAGTAGAACTTCTTTCAAAATTGGATTCAATCCTTTCAAACCCTGCCTCTGCTTTATCAACTAAGTTTATATAATATTCTAAATTATTTGTTGTCATTTCAACAATCTTCACAGCATTTTTACCAGGAATAGATTCCATCTCAAGAAACCACTTTCTCTGCTCACCCATAAAAGAAACTCCTCATCTGTTAAAAAGTTTTATCATGAGATTGCAGCAATTCAATTACATCTTCAAGCACCACTTCTAATTTTGCAAAAATTACCAAAATGTGACACAGAGACACAAAGTAAGCAAATGCTATTGGGAAGATGGCACCTAAAGACATGTTTGATGCAGTGTTGCCACAAACCTTCAATTTACAAAAATGCAGTTGTCTGTAAGACTCTATAAAGCGAAGCAAAATAAAATGAGGTATGCCTGCATTATGAAAGCTGATTTTTGTTTGTTAATTTTAAATCCTGCTCCTTCAGTGAATTCTTTCACTGTTTGAGTTAGTTTTATAACTGATTCTCTGGGGTCCATGTACACTATGACCTACAAATAGTTACTGTTTTACTTCCTTTTTTTTTTTTTTTTTTTTTTTTTTTTGCGGTACGCGGGCCTCTCACAGCTGTGGCCTTTTCCGTTGCGGAGCACAGGCTCCGGACGCGCAGGCCCAGCGGCCATGGCTCACGGGCCCAGCCGCTCCGCAGCACGTGGGATCTTCCCGGACCGGGGCACGAACCCGCGTCCCCTGCATCGGCAGGCGGACCCCCAACCACTGCACCACCAGGGAAGCCCTGTTTTACTTCTTTTATGCCTCTTACTGATTTCTCTTATTTAACTGCCTTGGCGAATTTACCTCTAATATAATACTGAACAGTAGTGGAGACAGTGAGGATGCTTGCCTTGTTCCTGATCTTAATGGATATGTCTGTAGTGTTTTTCCATTTAAGTAAAACACTAACTTTGACACTAAGATATATACTTTATTGAGTTAAAGTATTCTTCAATTCCTACTTTCTTGAGTGTCTCTATCATGAATGGGTACTGAATTTTGCCAAAGACTTTCTCAGCAACTATAGAGATAACCTGATGAGATGTTTTCCTTATACTTATTAATATGACATATGATATTAATAGATTTCCTTCTATTATACTGATGGGGCCAAGTGTGCCACTCTGACGTGGATTATTTTGAGCTAAAAACAATCAAAGCACAAAAGACTCAGGAAGAACCTTTGAACTTCCCTCTTAACTGCCTAAAAGAATTTAAGATATGAAGCCTGTCCCAGGAAGAAGCTATCACCATAGATAACTATGGTTAAGTATTAGGTGTGGTAGAGGGAGGAACCTAGCAATGCACATTTGATCAAAGTCCTCTCTGTGTCCCACTAGCTTTGGGCAAGCATTTGTTAACCAAACATTAACTCTTTTTATCTTCCTGTGAATTACCTTACTTCCCCTTGAAGCTTCAGACCCCTACCGCCTTCTCCTTAGTCCAGAATATATACATACCTCACCTTGCCTTCTGTGAAATTCTTTATACTTACGTAGATTCCCATGCACATGTAATAAACTTGATTTTCTCCCATTAATCTGCCTTATATCATTTTAATTGCCAGACAAAAGAACAAAGAGGGGAAGGAGGGGAAATTTCTCCTCCCCCATAGTACCAACTTTGCACTCCTGGAATAAATCTAGCCTTAGAACTTTTACCTTTGCTTTTTCCCTCTGCTTTTCCCTGGTTTTCTTGTTTAGCCCCTTCATCTATTCAGATCTTAGCTAAAATATTACTTCCTCAGAGATGCATCCCCTGACTACTCAAGCAAAAGTCACCTTCCAGTCATCCTCCAAAACAGTTTCTTATTTTAATTTCCTACCTAGCACTTATATTACTAGCTGCTATTTTTCCTATATATTCCATATGTATATTCCTATATATATTTTCCTCTACTGTGATAGCACTGAACCTGTTTTGGGAGTAGATTTATTGCTGTATGCCCAAGATACACAGTACCTGGCACATGTTAGCCACAATAAATTTTGTGATAAATCTACTCCTATTTGGGGTTCACTGTTAGAAATCTGATCTTATCACAGAAAAAGAAAAGAATAACGAAAACCCACTTTCTCTGAATACATTTATTGAATAAATCTAGATTTGTCAACTTTAAAGAGAAAGCTATAAACTCAAAATTAAAATCAGCAAGTTTTTAGATAGCCTAAATCAGTAAATGGAACAAAATAACTGGTACCTTAAAAAATTATATTAATAATAAAACCAAAGTTCTCTTTCTTCCAGTTAACATTTTCAATTTAAAATTCTCACTAAAATTTGTTACAAAGTTTATCAGTATTGTGAAGTAGTTAACATTTAAATTGGATAAAGAACAAATCATCATAAATTGATATACTGTATCAATAAAAGCCAAAGGCATACTTCAACAGACTTTAATATTATAACTTAACCAGCAAAAAAAATTGTAACTCACAAAAATTAATTTTAAATTTATATAATAGATACATAAAAGATGAAAAGGTGGTAAACTCTCACGGTTACCTGTAAACGGTGATGATTTCTCTGAGTGTTTTATTTTTAGAAGTTTCCTATTAATAAATACATAACCACAGGGACAAGATTTACATGCAACAGGTACCTGGAGGGGAAAAAAATGGAAAAAAAATATTATTATTTTACTATTTATTAAACTTCTCAAGTGTTTATGTGGTCTCTTCAACTAAACAATAGTAACTTGAAGGTAGAAATCACATTTATATTTAAACTCCAACTCCTCAAAAATTATTTGAGATAAGAATCACTTCCTTCCCATTCTCCTTTACAGTTCCACACATATAGTAAATATTCAATATGTAAATGGCCAAGGGAAGAATGTGAAGTACAAAATTCATTTCCTAAAATGTCAATCTCAGAATAGTTACAACATGGATTAGATGAGAAGAAAGGGATTAATTAGAAAAATATTACATTTATCCCAGAATGAGAGGCTCTTGGCCCATTCTACAACAGCCCGTTCTGCAGTGCTGGCAGAGAGAATGTATTAAAAAAAAAACATTTGACAGATTTCAAAGGGAGGAAGGAAAAAGACGTAGACACGAATAGATTACTGATAATAAAACAGAACTGAAAATAAGTCTAAGAATTCAAACATGAGAGGGGAAGAGGGTCAGTGCCAATTACAGCAAAAGGACCATTCACAATAGCCAGTTTGAGGGAAAGGAACATGGAAGACTACAGAAAAGGTGTTGAGACATAGGTTCTCCTATTCTCTGCTTGAGGAAAGACCTTTAACAAATCCCATAAGCCCTGAAGGTTTCTGTTTCTTTTCTAAATTTCTTTACTACCTGAAGTAGTCCATGATTTTTACATATTTTTTAAGTGAAAAAACTATTATATCATTTAACAACTTCACTAAGGTATAATATACAATAAACTACATATATTTAAAATGTACAGTTTGATATGTTTTGATATGTGTACATGCCCATGAAACTATCACCACAATCAGGATAGTGAATATATCCATAAGACCCCAAAGTTTCCTCATGCCCCTTTGTAATCCCCCCTCCTACCCTTCCCTCTTAACATCCCCCCCTCAAAATCCCCAGGCAACTACTGATCAGCTTTCTGTTACTATGGATTAGTTTGAATTTTCTAGTTTTACGTAAGTGGAATCATAAGTACATGCTCTTTTTTTTGTTTACCCTCTTTCATTCAGCATAATTATTTTGAGATTTGTCCACATTGTTGCATGTAATAAGTTAATTGCTAAATACTATTCCATGTAAGGATATACCACAGTTTGTTTATCCATCAACTTGCTGATGTACATATGGAGTATTTCCAGTTTTTAGCTATTACAAACAAAGCTGCTATGTATGTAGCAAATACAAGTCTTTGTATAGACATACACTTTCTTTCCTCTTGGATAAATAGCTACTGGCTGGATTATATAGTAGGTAAGTGTTTAACTTTCTAAGAAAACTGCCAAACTATTTTCCAAAGTGGTTGTACCATTTTACATCCTCACCAGCAGTGTATAAGAGAGTTCTAGTTCCTCCATATCCTCAGCAACACTTGGTAGGTTCAGTTTTTAATTTTAGCCATCCTAGTGGGGTAGTGGGATCTCATTGTGGTAATATCCCTCATGACTAATGATGTTGAACATTTTTTCATGTGCTTATTGTCATCTATATGTCTACTTTGGTGAGGTGTCTATTCAAATTTTTGCCCATATTTTAATTAGATTGTTTTCTTATTATTGAGCATTGAGAGTCCTTTACCTATTCCAGATACAAGTCCTCTTATCAGTGGCTTTCAAAGAGCAGAACTTTTAATTTTGATGCAGTCGGATTTATCATTTTTTTCTTTTATGGATCATGCTTTTGGGGTGTAATTAACAAACATTTGCCTAACATGTTCACAAAGATTTTTTACTATTTTCTAGAAGATTCATAGTTTAAAATTTAATTAAATTAAAATGTATACTTAAAAATGGTTAAGATAAATTTTATGTCGTGTATCTTACCACAATAAAAACAAGTGGGAAAAAAGTTTTGTTTTTTGGGTTTTTGCATATGCATATCCAATTGTTCCAGCACCATTTGTTGAAAAAAAATATCCTTTCTCTACCACTGTCCTCACCCTACAGAGACGAACGGACCTCCTATCCAAAATTTGGTTCAGATGTTGACCCTGATGATACCACCCATGCACCTGGAGGGTATGTAAAGGCTTTCATAATGAGGCTTTTTGGGGAAGGGAAGGCTTTTTACAGGGAAGGCTCCCAAGGAGGTCCAAAATGGCTTGAGAGCAGAGAAAGGAGATTGGCTCTGTTTTTATTGTAGTTAGGGAAAAGGACTGGGGTGAGGGTTCCTGTATGTGAGAAGCTGTGGCTTACACGGTTTGAACTTTCTGCTGGCATTAAAGAAGAGAGTACCTGAGCTTTCTTATCAATTTCCCCAGATGTGGGACAGAAGGAGAAAGAAGTGCTGGGGCTTCAAAGCTGTTAACAATCAAATATGAAAAACGGAGTTGGGCATTTTATTACAATTCAATACTGATGTTTAACTGATGACATTTTACTTAATTGAATGTGAACTTGTTTAATTAAGCCATTTTGGCACTATATGAGGTTGGTAGCTTGAGACTAGTAAAGAAGGGGAGAGTTCCACTGAATGCCTCGTTCAGCAGCTCAGCATTGTGTATTTTGAGAAGTGAAATGAGTGCCTTGGTCACTATGGATAATGTACAGAACTCCAGAAGGAATAAGGAATGTCTTAGTGAGGCCTTGTATTGTGGCTTTAGCATGTGCAGAGAAATGTTTGGTTAATATTAGGTGTCTTGTGAGGCAAGAGATTCCCAGAAGTCTTTCTACCCAAAGGGGCAACCTTGGGTAAGGAGTTGTTGCTGCCACTGGCAAGACCAGACAGCCAAACTATTGGCCGTGGCCCAAGTCAGTAAAAATGTGGAGAGAACTAACTGTTGGCCAGAGCATCTAGTGCTAAGATAATTACATGAAGTTTGGCCAGTAGTGCTGACCCCTGGATCCTGTCCTTGATCAGGAACATCCTGCTTAAGGAATTAACAACAACAGCTTTCCCATGTGCTCCATCAACTGTGATGCCATACAAAACTGTACAAATTTCCTTTAGTATTCACTCAGTTGATCCCAAGGGGCTCCCCAAGTATCTAAAGGGTCCAGTAGAGGGGTGACATCCTCCAGCATTATAGCATCTGGCAAAGGACTGAGGACAAGGGAGACCAACCCCTCCTATAGGTGGGATATGCCAGAGAGCTCAGGTTTACTTTTGTTTTGGCAAGGAGGCCTTGATGAGGTACTGAGTTTACAGGGTACCGCTTCCATGACCCAAGGCATAATAGGCAGCTAAGGAGGGAGCGTCATGGGCTCAGTGCCTATAAAAGCCTCTAATTTCCAGGAAAATCAGTATGTAACCAGCAATTACTGCTAATGGTGTATAGCATGGGATCAAGGAGAGCAGTTTCTTGCATCAAAAGCTTACAATTTATGGCCATAATGGGTAGCCTAGAGACTTCAGGAGGTGTAGAAAGAGGTTGCTAAAGCCTCTACAGTGAAGGTCTTTGGGGCACTAATGTGACTGCCTGTATTTTGCAATTTGGGCAAATTCTAGAGCATTTTGTTATAGGGTCTCCATTCAAGGTATCTGTAAGTAATAGCATAAATGGGCTTAAGTAAAATTTGTAAATGAGGAATATGTTGTCTTCAAGAGCCCAAAAGATGTTAGGCTTATTTGAACACTGGTGAAAGAGTCAACAGCTATTTCTCTGTTTTTTGTTTTTTGTTTTTTTTTGCAGTACGCAGGCCTCTCACTGTTGTGGCCTCTCCTGTTGCAGAGCACAGGCTCAGCGGCCATGGCTCACGGGCCTAGCCACTCCGCGGCATGTGGGATCTTCCCAGACCGGGGCACGAACCCGTGGTCCCCTGCATTGGCAGGCAGACTCTCAACCACTGCGCCACCAGGGAAGCCCAACAGCTATTTCTTGATAGTATCAGGGACAGAGCTGTCCCAGCCTACCAAATAATTTTTCAAGACTTTAACCAAGATGGCAGGGCCTTGTACTATGGCATTATGTGTGGGGCAATGGCCCATGCCCTTTTTGTGAAATCCTTTGTTATTTGTATATCCTGAATTGAGTGTGTCAAATCAGTCCCCTTGGAGGAGGTTGACATCACTGTGATCTCACACCTATGCTTCTGGAAGAAGCTGGATACTTTTAAGACCTTGCATATAAAGACTGTGTGCGATGGTAGGGCTGTTGAGGTAGATAGGTAAAGGTGTATTATATTCCTTTGAAGGTGAAGGCAAACTATGAATGAGAGATTCTTGAAACAGGCACTAGCCAGAACATATTAGTCAAATCTATGCAAAGTATTTATGACATATTGATTGGAAAGAGTAAGTAATTTCAATAATAGTGTGTATAGAGGCCTTAAGAAGTAGGACCACGGCATTAAGGTTGTAGTAATTCACTGTGAAGCGCCATTCATTCTTTCTAAGTTTAAAAATCAGGTAAAATTGGGCTATTAAATGGAGAAGCAGTGAAGATAACCCCCCTTTCTCTAAATAAGTCTTGTATAACAGGTTTCAATTCATCAAGGCCCTGTTTTAATTTTTATTGAGCCATATTAACTATTTTAACTGGGGGATATGGGGAAGTCCGTGGGGTCCCATTTGGTCAAGCCGATTGTGCGTGCCATAGACTTACTTTTAATGTATTACTTGATAGCTCAGATCATTCATGCCCACTATGGGATATTTTACGGCAGTAGCCACTATGACTATAGGGAATTTAAGCAAAGCAATAGTTCTGATAGTACTCTCTGTGTGGTAACTCTACTAAAAGTATAGGGGTATCTTATTTAAATTTAGTGGGATCCCAGGTAGAACTATAATTGGAGCCCCAGTATTAATTAAGGCCATGAAGGTTTGCCAACTGGTATACTTCGGTATATATTAAAGTCAACTCAACCTATGTTGTAGAGGCACAAAGGGCAATCGGAGACCTTTTATCTTTTCATTGCACAAAACCTAATAGGAAATTTTGGATTACTAATAGAGTTAAATTGTGTACCTGTTTCAGCTTTTTGTTTCCTTGATCTCTCTGAGCTCTTAGCTCTGTCTCCTCAGCTCCGTCTCCTCAGCTCTTAACTCCGTCTCCTCAACTCTTAGCTCCGTCTGCCATACTACTGAGTTTCCTTTCCCTGTGCCACAGCCAGGAATTCTCTTAAGGTCGTTAGCTAGGGCAACCACAGGGCTCACCTAATTTGTTTCTCAATTCTCAGGGTCACTACCCTACATTGCCTAATGTCCAATGTATTGAAAACCATTGTCTTAAATGTTTCATCTGCTTTTTTTTTTTTGTGGTACGCGGGCCTCTCACTGTTGTGGCCTCTCCCGTTGCAGAGCACAGGCTCAGCGGCCATGGCTCACGGGCCTAGCCGCTCCGCGGCATGTGGGATCTTCCCAGACTGGGGCACGAACCCGTGTCCCCTGCATCGGCAGGCAGACTCTCAACCACTGTGCCACCAGGGAAGCCCTCATCTGCTTTTTATGGTTTCTTCAGGTGGGAAAATAAATCTGGTCTTTCATCATATTGCTTCTTGTTTAAAGGAAATTATAGATTCACATGCAGTTATATGAAATACTACAGAGAGAGCCCTTATATACTTTGTCTAGTTTCCCCCAACAGTAAGATTCTGTAAAAGTAGAGTATAATACCAGGATATTGATATGATACAATCCACCATGATCTTATTCAGGCATTTCATCATATTTTAGCACGTCAACCCCTGGCAAAAAAAAAAAAAAGCTTTTGAAGAGACACTGCCCCCAGGATCTCACTAATGATGATCCTTGAATTAAGAATTATTCACCAAAAACCAGAAATGATTTTCAAATACCAGCAAGAATAAGTTCAGACAGAAAACTGTAATTCCATATGTAAAGAAGTCTATTCTCCTACCGTTTTTCTTGCATAAAGCTTAGCTGTAGTGCTTTACATTCATGTATTTTTAAGATGCCTCATACTCTAGAATATAAACATTTTATCTAAACTAATTAACACTAAGCTAACTAAAATTCTGGTAGAATTCTTTTTCTTCAGTAAAAATACTGAAAAAGCAGATCTCTAGCTTGTATTTAAGAGGAAAAAAACTTTGATAACTGACTTCTAAATCACAACTGTTACTCCAGATACATCCAAGTCCATACTTTATTAAGTATATCATGTGGTTTTTTCTAATCACAAATAAAAATGTTAATTTTTGAAAAGAGGAAAATATACTAGAGATAGGTATGTTTGTCATTTTTTCAGTTTACATCTTTGTTCAAATCAAATTCAAAGGCATCAATTCATTTATTCAAAATTAAACATATCACCAAGAAAGTCATATATGCCTTCACTCAGAACTAGCAAAGACTGTTTTGGTTAAATGAGAAATGATACACAAACACTCACATTCAATTAATAGGTTGATTTCCATTACTTAATGAAAATGTTTAATGTAACATTCCTGCAACTGAGCTAATTATCATCTTCCAAGACAACAACAAGCAACTACTACCTCCACCAAATTCATTTATAAAAAGAGCTTCCTTTAGAAACAACTGTAAAATGGGTTGGACAAGTTGGATACTATTAATCCAAGAGTTAATTACACTACAATTTGTACTCTGTATTAAAAATATTAATGACTTGCTGTAACACTGCATTTCCAGGATCTTCTTTTAATTCAAAGTATCACTTGCTAATAATATCATTTGTGGGAACACTACATCAATTAATTCTTTGAATGTAGATTGTTTTTACATTTTTCTAAGTAAAACTGGAAACAAACAACAAGGAAAAAGTCCTTGTTTTATTTTGTTTCCTAGATTCAAAGGAGCTATAAAATAACCACATTATAAGTAAATCATTCCAATCCTTTATTACAAAGAGAACTGAAAATCACTGTCAGCAGACATATAATTCATAATGGGATTGCTCTGTGTCAAATAAAACATTCTCCAAATTAAAAAAAAATCTGCTTTATAAGAAAACAAAAAACATACAAACACACACCAAAAAACCCTAAGGTAATAATTAAAAAAACATATACACAAAAAATACTAAACAGAACAAATATTTTATGATTTCCCTTATATGAGGTAACTAGAATAGACAAATTCATAGACAGAAAGTAGAACAGAGGTTACCAGGGGCTGGGGGGAGTGGGGAATGGGGAGTTATTGTTTAAGGGTACAGAGTTTCAGGTTGGAATAATAAGAAAAGTTCTAAGAAAAAAAAAAGGTCATGAAGAACCTAGGGGTAAGATGGGAATAAAGACACCTACTAGAGAAAGAAACGAAATTGAGCTATTTGTAATGAGGTGGATAGATCTAGAGTCTGTCATACAGAGTGAAGTAAGTCAGAAAGAGAAAGACAAATACTATATGCTAACACATATATATGGAATTTAAGAAAAAAAAAAGTCATGAAGAACCTAGGGGTAAGACAGGAATAAACACACAAACCTACTAGAGAACGGACTTGAGGATATGGGGAGGGGGAACGGTAAGCTGTGACAAAGCAAGAGAGAGGCATGGACATATATACACTACCAAACGTAAGGTAGATAGCTAGTGGGAAGCAGCCGCATAGCACAGGGAGATCAGCTCGGTGCTTTGTGACTGCCTGGAGGGGTGGGATGGGGGGGTGGGAGGGAGGGAGACGCAAGAGATATGGGAACATATGTATATGTATAACTGATTCACTTTGTTATGAAGCAGAAACTAACACACCATTGTAAAGCAATTATACCCCAATAAAGATGTTAAAAAAAAAAAAAGAAAAGTTCTGGAGACGGTTGGTGGTGATACTTATACAACACTGTGAATGTACTTAATGCCATTGACCTGTACACTTAAAAATGGTTAAAATGGTAAATTTTATGTTATGTAGATTTTATTAAAAATTTTTTAAATGCTAGAAGGCTAGCAATAATTTTGAATACTATACACTCATAACCAAGGTGACTTGGTCAACTCTGAGTTATATGAATAATAGATGTGACACACCTTGGAAATGAAAAGCATAAATGATGTTGATGGATATTTCTCAACTTTGGCACTATTTTGTTTGTGACCAATAACTTGCTGTGATGAGCTGTCCTCTGCATAGTAGGATGTTTATCAGCATCCCTGGCCTCTTCCCAGTAGATGTCAGTAGCACTTCCCATCCGATTGTGACAACCAAAAATGTCTCCAGATTTTGCTGAATGTCCCCAGGGAAACACAATCACTCCTGGTTCAGGACTACTGGTTTAGATGATTCTGAACTACATTTTTAATACAGGTCTGCAGAGAATTTTACAAAGAAACTGAAATATTCTACCTCTTTCCTGTTTATAGTATTTCTATAACTATGTTTCTAAATTTTTTTAAAGGATAATATATTCAAATGGAAAAATTCCTTCAAACTTTAAAGATTTTATATATTATGTATAAAATACATATAAAAACTTAATATGATATACTTCAGGTATTGTAGAATCATCATAGTACTCATATGCAATATTCTAATATTCTTATTTGTTGTGTAGTCAAAAAAAAAAGTAAGAAACAAAACATGGCTTTCTGGTTTCCAATTTTTTTAACTTATATCTTAAAGAATTGTTTCTTAATCAAGTTTAGAAAAAAGAACTTCACCTTTAAAAACTTAGAAGACCTCAACTATAACATATTACTTTCTTCAGTTTTTTACTAAGAGAAAATAGCACATTTAAGAATCAACATGGGCTTCCCTGGTGGCGCAGTGGTTGAGAGTCCGCCTGCCGATGCGGGGCACAAGGGTTCGTGCCCCGGTCCGGGAGGATCCCACATGCCGTGGAGCGGCTGGGCCCGTGAGCCATGGCTGCTGAGCCTGCGCGTCCGGAGCCTGTGCTCCGCAACGAGAGAGGCCACAACAGTGAGAGGCCCGCGTACCGCAAAAAAAAAAAAAAAAAAGAATCAACAAGTTTGAGGGACTTCCCTGGTGGTCCAGTGGTTAAGACCCTGTGCTCCCAATGCAGGGGGCCCGGGTTTGATCCCCGGTCAGGGAACTAGATCCCGCACGGCACAACGAAGATCCCGCACGTGGCAACTAAGACCCGGCGCAGCCAAATAAATAAATAAATTTTTTTTAATAAATCATCAACAAGTTTGATTAAATCCTCATGAATATTCCCTTAAGAATTTACATTAAAAATTGAAACAATGTGCTTCAATGTACATGATATTTGTTACATTCAAAAGAATGTATGGGGCTTCCCTGGTGGTGTAGTGGTTGAGAGTCCGCCTGCCGATGCAGGGGACATGGGTTCGTGCCGCGGTCCGGGAAGATCCCACATGCCGCGGGGCGGCTGGGCCCGTGAGCCATGGCCGCTGAGCCTGCGCTTCCGGAGCCTGTGCTCCGCAACGGGAGAGGCCACAACAGTGAGAGGCCCGCGTACCGCAAAAAAAAAAAAAAATAGCATAATTAGCTCTCTCCAAATGAAACTGAGCTCTTATAATGACAAAAACTTCTAGTTGTCCTTAGGTTTTCTTTTCACCTTTAAGCCAGCATATTAAAAAATAAGCTTTTTTTTGTCCTGAAAGATTATTTCCTGCCAGGTGAAACAGATCAGGATTTACAATAGTTTCTGACCTGAAGAAACTGGAAGATATTATGCATACAATGTAAACCTAAACTTTTACTCAATTAATCAGAACAAATGAAAATGTTTTAAATATTGAAATATTTTCTTCCAAAGTAAAATTACTCAAGTCAGTTATGTCAGAACATAATAAATTTAATTTTAAGCTAAGAATTAGAGTTTAAATAGGTTTTCCTTACTTTGGAAAACCTCACCAAATCCTTTTTATACTATATACTGGCAGTGTTTATTGGCACTGGAACAACATCAACTATATTTCTCTTGTTTAATCTTTCTCTGATCACATTTCCACCACTGTCCATAAACCATATTTGTATAAAACACAATACAGATTTGGTTGGTCCACAAGATTGCTCCCCAAACAATGTACTAAAATCTCCTTTAAAAAAGGGGGGGGGGCTCTCCAGTTTTTACAAATTACTCATATTTAAAATAAGTATATGTGTATATATTTTTTCTATCATTTTCTTTTAAAGACATATATGGTTGGTTAAGGAAGGCATCAGCAGACTTTTTTTTGCACAGATTAGTAAATATTTTTGGCTTATGGGTCATATAACTGTTCGTGTCTCATATTTTTCTTTTTCCTTTTTCTTAGTAACTCTTTAAAAATGCAAAATATTTGATCTTAAAAAAAATGCAAAAAACATTCTTAGCTTGTGGGTCCTACAAAAACAGGCCAGGAGCCAGATTTGGTGTGGGAGCCATATTTTTGCCTGAGAGCCATATTTTGCCCACCTCTGACTTAAAGCAAAAAGTACAACATCGCATTGTTGAGTTTATAACATTTATAGATGTAACAAAGTGATAACAATAGCAAAAATGACCAACCTTTCCAATTTGCCCAGGACTGAGGGAGTTGCCCAGACACAGAACTTTCAGTGCTAAAACTAGGAAATAAAACTTATCAGGAGATAAGCTGATCACTCTAATTATAGCACAAAGGCTAGGAGAAGTAAAGGGAACTAGATGGTTGCAAAATTCCTGTATTTTTCCTGAACTAATCCAATATTGCCTCTAGACTGTGATAAGTTAGAGCTGCATAACGTAATTCCTAGAGCAATCACACACACACACACACACACACACACACACACAAAAGCAAACAAATAAAGGTAAAAGGCCAAAAGAGAAATTAAAACATAGTACCAATAACATGTAATTACGACAAAAGAGGGAGAACAAGAGAAACAGAAGAATAAAAAGCTGATGAGACAGAAAACAAACAGCAAAAAACAAAATTAAATCCAAACATATAAGTTACATCATATGTGAATGGATTAATTCTCCAATCAAAGAGCAGACATTGTCAGATGGATAACAAAGCAAAACCAACACTAAGCTGTTTACTTTAAATACAAAGAAACACACTTTAAATACAAAGACACTAACAGGTTAAAGGGAAAAAGTAAGAAAAAAGATACACCACCGTAAGATAATAGAAAAAATATATTGGTCTACCCCACCCTGCCTTACCAGTTCCTGGCAGGGAGCTTCTAAAACCCTCGTAATTTCCTAAGTGATAAGAACATTAGGAACATGTTTTGTTCTAATATTTGGTCATTGATCCCAGTTCCTAATACAGAGTTCCTAAATCCCTTGGAATTTCCTGGGTGATAGAGTGTCTTTTGTTCTAATGAGGTGAAAGACCAAGCCATGATTAGAAATTTGGAATTAGAAATTTGGAATTTTCAGCCCAACCCCCAATTCTCCAGATGGAGTCAATGATCCATCATGTCTATGTGATGAAGCCTCCATAAAAATCCCAAAAGTACGGGGTTCAGAGATCTTCCAGTTTGGTCAACATATCTAAGTACTGGGAGAGTGATACATCCTAACTCTATGGGGATAAAAGTTCCTGTGCTCAGGCCCCTCCTAGACCTTGCCCTATTTATCTCTTCATCTGGCTGTTCTTCTGTATCCTTTATCATATCCTTTATTACACAGTGTTTCCCTGAGTTTTGTGAGCTGGTCTAGGAAATAATCTAATCCAAGGGGGTGGAGGTCATAGGAACCTCTGATTTGTAGCCAAGTCGGACAGAAGTTGTGGATAACCTGGGGACCGAATACTTGCAACTCCAGGTAGATAGTATCAGAACTGAGTTAAACTGTAGGACATCCAGCTGGTGTCACAGAGAATTGCTTAGTGTAGGAAAAACCCCTACACATCTGCTGTCAGAAGTGTTGTGAGTGTGGTAGTAACGGGAGAGTAAAGGAGAGGAAGAAGTGAGTTTTTCCTACTCAACCATGCGAACAACAAGTATAAGAAGGTTAAACTGGCTGCAATAAAATCAGACAAAGCAAATTTCAAGGTAAGCAGCATTTACTGGAGACAAAGAGAGACATTTAATAACAGAAAGGTCAAAACATTAGGAAGATACAAAATTATAAATGTATAAGTGCTTAATGGTAGAGCTTCAAAATATATGAAACAAACATGGGGAGAACTAAAAAGAGAAGCAGTCAAATCCACAATCATAACTGGATATTTCTAGCACACTTCTCTCAGTAATTTATAGAACTAGACGAAAAAAATTTAGCAAAGATATCTGCATAACAATATCAACCACCTTAACAAAATAGAGATTTATAGAATATTACACCCAACAGCAGAAAGAATGTATACTCCTTTTAAGTACACAAGGAACACTGAAAAAGGTGGACTATATAATGGGCCATAAAACAATTCTTACAGATTTTAAAAGACTGAAATCTTCAAGAGATGTCATATGACCACAAAAGAATTAAACTGAAAATCAATAAAAATAAGATATCTAGAAAACCCCAAATAACTGGAATTTACTCTTTAAAAACAACAACAACAACAACAAAAACCCCACAGGTCAAAGAAGAAATCAAAAGGGATATTAGAAAATATTATAAGCTAAATGATAATGAAAACCCAACATATCGAAACTTGTGGGATGTGGTTAGCCAGTGTCCAGAGATAAATTTGTAACTTTAAAAGCTTATATTAGAAAAGAAAGGTCTAAAATTAATTTTCTTCATGAAGCTGGAAAAATAAGAGTAAATTAAAATCAAGTAGAAGGAAGGAAATAATAAGAGGAAATCAATGAAAAAGAAAACAGGCCATAGAGAAAAATCAAAATATTAGCAAATGGAATCCAACAATATATAAAAAACTAATCATACACCACAACCAAGAGGGATTTATCTCAGGTATGAAGGCTGGTTCAACACTCAAAAATCAAATAATGTAATCTATCACATCAACAGACTATAGAAAAATCACACAATCATATCAATATAGGCATACCTCTGAGATAGTGCAGATTTAGTTCTAGATTACTACAATAAAGTGAATATAACAATAAAGTGAGTTAAATGAATTTTTTGGTTTCCCAGTGCATATAAAAGTAATGCTTACACCATACTGTAGTTTAGTAAGTGTGTAATACCATTATGTCTACAAAAACAATGTATATACCTTAATTAAAAAATAATGCTGTTGGAAAAATGGCACTGATAGACTTGCTCAACACAGGGCTGCTGCAAACCTTCACTGTGTAAAAAATGCAGTATCTGCAAAGTATTGTACAATAAAGTGCAATAAACAAGGTATGTCTGTAGATGCAGAAAAAACATTTAACAAAAATCCAACACCCATTCATGATAAATGCTTTCCGTAAACAAGGAATAGAGGGGAACTTCCTCAACTTTATAGTAGATATCTACAGAAAACCTACAGGTAATATAATACTTAATGGTGGGAACCAAGAAGCATTCTTACTAAGATCAGGAACAAGACAAGGATGTCCCCTCTCACCACTCCTTTTCAACATCATACTGGAAGTCCCAGCTAATGCAATAAGACAAGAAAAGGAAATAAAGGGCATACTGATTACGAAGGAATAAATAAAATTGTCTTTTTTGCAGATGACACGATTGTCTATGTAGAAATCCAAATGAATCAACCAAAAATCTCTTGAAATAAGCTACTGTAACAAGATTACAGGACACAAGGTTAATGCAAAAAAGCCAACTGCCTTCCTATATCCCAGGAATAAACAAATGGAATTTGAAATTAAAAGCACAATACCATTTATAATTAGCATGGCAAAAAAATGCAATTCATTAAGTATAAACCTAATAAAATATGTACAGTAAGTCCCCTACGTACAAACCTTCAAGTTGCAAACTTTCAAAGACGTGAACGTGCATTCACATGTCCAATCATGTAAGTTAGTTCAACTGTCTGGCGTACATTGTCACGGGCGTGCATCCTCTACAAGTGGTTGTGCTTTTGTGTACTCTACAGTCCTGTATAGAGTACAGGAGTACAGGATCTTTATTTCAAGCCCAGGATGTGCAGAAGCAAGTGTAAAAGCAGCAGTGATGTAGCTGGTACTGCTAAGAAGCGCCAAGCAATAATGATGGAAACAAAAGTGAAAATAATTGAGAGTGGAGCGAGGCAGTAAGATGGTAAACGTTGCTCATTCTTATAACATGAATTGTTCAACCATCAATGATTCTAAAGAACAAGGACAAGATCATGGAACATGTGAAGTCTGCTGTGCCAGTGATGTCAACAGTAATATTGAAGAAGCATGGTAAAGTGATAGAGGAGATGCAGAAATTTCTCAGTGTGTGGATGCAGGATCTGCATCAGTGTCAAGTCCCACTCAGCTTAATGTTGATTCAAGAGAAAGCTAAAAGGCTTTATGAAAACTTGAAGAAGAAACACAGTGAAGAATCAGAGGGCACATCTTTTAATGTCAGCCATGACTGGTTTCATCAGTTCAAGGCTAGAACCAACCTTCACTGCACATAAAAGTGGTGAGGCAGCGAGTGCAGATACAGTAGCTGCCCAGGAACTTCCTGAAATGCTTTGAGAAATTATGGATGAAGGCGCATATTTACCCGAGGAGCTTTTTCACGTGGATGAGACAGGACTGTACTGGAAGAGGATGCCAGACCAAAGTTACATCAGTAAGAAGGAAAAGTTGATGCCAGGCTATAAAGCAACAAAGGATACACTAATTCTGTTGTTTGGTGGCAATGCTTCCGGCGATATGAAGCTGAAGCCTCTCTTAGTTTATCATTCAGAGAACCCAAGAGCCCTTAAAAACATAGCCAAGGGCTCTCTTCCTGTTGTGTGATAAGAGTATCCCCAAAGCCTGGCTTACACAGGCCATTTTCCACGACTGGTTTTTCCACCACTTTATCCAGGAGGTAGTGAAAGGTTGCTTGGAGAAGGACATCCCATTCAACATTCTTTTGCTGCTTGACAATGCTCCTGGCCAACCCCCATTCGTGGACAACTTTTATCCTAACGTCAAAGTAGTGCATCTGCCACTAAATACTATGTCGCTCACCCAACCTATGGACCAGGGAGTTATAGCAACTTTCAAGCAATATTATTTAGGTCACACTTTTTGTCAGGCGGTAAAGGCGAGTGACACGAATCAGGAACAACCTTGCAACAATTTTGGAAGGACTGTAACATCTACAAGGCCATAAAAAACATTAACTTTGCTTGGCATGAGGTTACGGTTATCATCATGAATGGGGTTTGGAAGAATCTTTGCCCACAGTTTGTTCACGATTTTCGTGGGTTTGAAAAGGTGGATGAGAGTCCAAAGAGGTCGAAGCTGGAGCGAGATCTGCAAGACGACGACTTCATTGAACTCCTTGCTGAGCAACACAAGGAGCTTCCTAATGAAGACCTGATGGAATTGGAGGCCGAGAGAAAGGATGAAGAGACACAAGAGGAAGAAGAAGTAACTGAAGAACCAAAGAGATTCACAATGCAGGAAACGGCAAGGGGATTTTATTTGAGGAGGCACTGTTAGTTTTTGAGGCACAGGACCCAAATGTAGAATGGTACACAAAGGTTGCAGCAGCCGTTCAGAATGCTATCCAGTGCTATTGTGTCATCTATGACAAGGAAAAAAGAGCTACTACCCAAACATCACCGGATCGTTTCTTCAAGAAGGTACATAGAATTGAATCCAGCAAAGAACCAGAACCTGTGCCATCACCGTCAGGCATGAGTGAAATTGCAGCTTGTCCTCCATCTCCTACTGCTTATAATCCTTCAGCTCTACCATCTCCTCCCTCCTCTCCCTCCTCCAGCCAGTAACTCTTCTCGCCTGTTCACTCAATACAAGCCCCTGTATGCCAGCTGTTGTACTGCACTACTGTACTTTTCAAGGTACTGTACTGTAAGATTTAAAATGTTTTCTTTATTTTTTGTGTTTGTTTTTTATGTATTACTGTGTGAAAAGTATTATCAACCTATTACAGTACAATACTATATAGCTGACTGTGTTAGTTGGGTACCTAGGCTAACTCTGTTGGACTTAATGAACAAATGAGACTTTTGAACGCACTCTTGGAACAGAACGCACTCTTGGAATGGAACTCGTTCATAGGTAGGGGACTTACTGTACAAGATCCATATTAGGAAAACTACAAAACTATAATGAACAAAATCAAAGAACTAAAATATATGGATATTCCATGTTCATGGATAAAGAGACTCAATATTGTCAAGATGTCAGTTCTTCCCAATTGATCTAAAGAGTCAATGAAATCCCAATCAAAAGCCCGTCATGTTACTTTGTGGATATCGACAAACAGATTCTAAACTTTACATGTAGAGACAAAAGACCCAGAATAGCCAACCAAATATGTAAGGAGAAGAACAAAGTTGGAGGCTTACTATAAAGCTACAGTAACTAAGATAGTGTGATACTGGTGAAAGAACAAATAAATCAATGGAACAGAAATAAAGGGCCTAGAAATAGACACACATAAATCAGTCAACTGAACTTTGACAAAGGAGCAAAGGCAATACAATGGATCAAAGATGGTCTTTTCAACAAATGGTGTTAGAACAACTAGACACCCACATGAAAACAACAACAAATGGAATCTAGACACAGATCTTACATCCTTCACAAAAATTAACTCAAAATGGATCACAGACCTAAATGTAAAACACAAAACTATAAACTAAAAGATAACATAAGAGAAAATCTAGATGACTTTGGGTTTGGTGATTACTTTTTACATATGACACCAAAGGCACAATCATGAAAGAAAGAACTGATAAGCTGGGTTTCATTAAAATTAAAATTTTCTGCTCTACAAAATATACTTTCAAGAAAATGAAAAGACCAAGCCACAGACTGGGAGAAAAGATTTGCAAGAGACATATCTGACAAAGGACTGCTATCCAAAATATACAAAAAACTCTTACAACTCAACAATAAGAAAAATAACCCAATTTTTTTTAAAGGGCCAAAGACCTTAAAAGACATGTCACCAAGAGCATTTAAGCATATGAAAAGATGCTCCACATCATATGTCATCAGGGAAATGCTAACTAAAACAATGAGATTCCCGTACACACTTATTAGAATGGCCAAAATCTGGAACACTGACAACGCCAAAGTCTGACAAGGATGTGAAGCAACAGGAACTCTCATTGCTGGTGGGAATGCAAAATGCCACAGACACTTTGGAAGACAGTTTGGCAGTTTCTTACATAACTAAACATACTGTTATCTTACAACCCAGCAATCTTGCTCCTTGATATTTACCTGAAAGAGTTGAAAACTTATATCCACACAAAAACCTGCACACAATGTTTACAACAGCTTAATTCATAATTGCCAAAACTTGGAAGAAACCAAGCTGTCCCTCTGTAGGTAAATGGATAAATAAACTGTGGAACTTCCAGAAAATGGAATATTATTCAGTGTTTAAAAAAAAGGCTATCCAGCCCTGAAAAGACATGGAGGAGGCTTAAATGTGTATTACTAAGTGAAAGAAGCCAATCTGAAAAGGTTACACACTGCATGATTCCAACTATACGACATTCTGGAAAAGGCAAAACTATGGAAATGGTAAAAAGGTCAGTGGTTCCCAGGGGGGAGGGGGAGGGAGGGATGAACAGGCAAAGCACAGAGGATTTTTAGGGCAGTGAGAATACTCAGTGATACTGTAATGGTGGACACATGTTTTGTCCACACATGGAATGTACAACACCAAGAGTGAAGCATAATGTAAACTATGGACTTCAGATGACAATGATGTGCCAATGTAGGGTTATCAATTTTAACAAATTTACCAGTCTGGTGGAGGATGTTGATATGGGGGAGGCTATGCATGTGTGGGGGCAGAGGGTATATGGGAAATCTCTGTACCCTCTTCTCAATTTTGTTGTGAACCTAAAACTGCTGTAAATAAATAAAGACTTATTGTGTGATCATTTCACAATATATACAAACATCAATTCATTATATTGTACACCTGAAACTAATATGCTATAACTAATACATAAAACTAATATAACATTATATCAATTATACCTTAATTTTTAAAATATTTTATTGAAGTATAGTTGATTTACAATGTTATGTTAATTTGTGCAGTACAGAAAAGTGATTCAGTTATACATATATGTATATTCTTTTTCATATTCTTTTCCATTATGGTTTATCACAGGATATTGAATATAGTTCCCTGTGCTACAGAAGGATCTTGTTGTTTATCCATTCTATACATACCAGTTTGCATCTGCTAATCCCAAACTCCCAATCCTTCCCTCCCCCAGCCCCCCTACCCCTTGGCAACTAAAAGTTTGTTTTCTATGTCTGTAAGTCTGTTTTTCTTTCGTAGATATGTATATTTGTGTTGTATTTTAGATTCCACATATAAGTGATGTCATATGGTATTTGTATTTCTCTTCTGACTTACTTCACTTAGTATGATAATCTCTAGGTCCATCCATGTTGCTGCAGATGGCATTATTTTATTCTTTTTTAGAATGAGTAATATTCCATGGTATATATATATACCACATCTTCTTTATCTGTCGATGGATACTTAGGTTGCTTCCATGTCTTGGCTATTGTAAATAGTGCTGCTATAAATGTAGGGGTGCATGTATCTTTTCAACTTATAGTTTTGTTTAGCTATATGCCCAGAAATGGGCTTGCTGGATCACATGGTAACTCTATTTTTAGTTTTTGAGGAACCTCCACACTGTTTTCTGTAGTGGCTGCACCAATTTACATTCCCAGCAACAGTTTAAGAGGGTTTCCTTTTCTTCACACCCTCTCCAGCATTTATTATTTGTATTATTTTTTTAGGTTAATTTGTGCTTTTATTTGCCAGTATAACTTAACTATGGTGGCCTGCAAACTTTTTTGATCAAAAAAAATTTTACATCACAATCCAACCAACACACACCATATAATATGTATACAAAAGTTTTGCCAAAAACTTCTACCCTGAGTGTTAATTCTTTTGAGACTTTTTTTCTTAAGCAGTTTTAGGTTTACAACAAAATTGACAGGAAGGTACAGAAATTCCCCCAAATACCCTCTCCCCTCACATGCATAGCCATTATCAACAGAGTGGCACCCTTTTTTTTTTTTAATACCAAGGATGAACTGCATTGACAGATAATCACCAAAGTCCACAGTTCACCTTAGGGTTCACTTTAATGAAGTGAATAGTGTTGCACATTCTATGGGTTTGGACAAAAGTATGATGACATATAGCCAGCATTATAATGTCATTCAAAGCATTTTCACTGCTCGTAAAAACTTCTGTACTCTGTGTATTCATCTCCCTCTCCCCGCAAACTCCTGGCAACCACTGATCTTTTTATTGTTTCCATAGTTTTGCCTTTTCCAGAATGGCATATAGAATCTATTTTTCTTTTTCTTTTCTTTCCTTGAAAAGAGAGGTTCAAAGCCTTTATGTCTATAAGACCACTCATGGCCCACCCATGTGTGGACCACATAGGCTCTAGGTGGCGAACTCCCCCACTAAATACTGTAGCTTTCCTTCCAGTATCGAGCCCTGCCCAGCAGCCACATGGAGGTGCAGGGGGACACGTGTTGGGTATTTGTTCACAGGAAGGCCACAAGTTTTGTGCCTCTTGTCACAATTAACCCAGATTCCTCTTGGGTTTGTTGTAAACAGAGAAGCCATTTCTTCAGGCCCTGTGCTCTGAGCACACCCCAGGTAGACTTTTTAATGATGGCCATTTGGACCATTGTGAGGTGGTACACTTCATTATAGTTTTGATTTGCATTTCTCTAATAATTAGCAATGATGAGCATCTTTTCATGTGCCTATTGGCCATCTGTATATCTTCTTTGGAGAAATGTCTATTTAGGTCTTCTGCCCATTTTTCAACTGTGTTTTTTGTTGTTGCTGTTATTGAGTTGTATGAGCTGTTTGTATATTTTGGAAATTGAGCCCTTGTCGGTCACATCATTTGCAAATATTTTCTCCTTAGTCATATATTAAATTTATAATAATGTATTTAATATATAATTATGCATATAATATATAACTATACCTTAATTTTAAAAATTGATGTATAGTTGATGTGCAATATTATATGCTACAGGTGTATAATACAGTGATACAAAATTTTTAAAGGTTATACTCCATTTATAGTTATTATAAAATATTGGCTATATTCCCTGTGTTGTACAATATATCCTTGTAGCTTATTTATACATGATAGTTTGGACTTCTTAATCCCTTACCCCTATATCACCCATCCCCCCCCTTCTTTCTCCCCACTGGTAACCACTCATTTAATTACACCTCAATTGTTTAAAAGTCTTTAAAATTAATCTTGGACAAAGAAGACAAGAATATACAATGTAGAAAAGACAGTCTCTTCTGCAAGTAGTGTTGGGAAAGCTGGACAGCTGCATGTAAATCAATGAAGTTAGAACACTCCCTCGCACCAAACACAAAAATAAACTCAAAATGGCTTAAAGACTTACATATAAGACATGACACCATAAGAAGAGAGCATAGGCAAAACATTCTCTGACATAAATCATAGCAACACTTTCTTAGATCAGTCTCCCAAGGCAATAGAAATAAAAGCAAAATAAACAAATGGGACCTAATCAAACTTATAAGCTTTTGCACAGAAAACCGTAAACAAAATGAAAAGATGACCTATAGAATGGGAAAAAATATTTGCAAATGATGTGACTGATAAGGGCTTAATTTCCAAAATATATAAACAGCTCTTACAGCTCAATATCAAAAAAAACAAACAACCCAATCAATAAATGGGCAGAAGACCTAACTAGACACTTCTCCAAAGAAGATATACAGATGGCCAATAGGCACCTGAAAAGATGCTCAGCATCACTAATTATTAGAGAAATGCAAATCAAAAGTACGAGATATCACCTCACACTGGTCAGTATAGCCATCATTAAAAAGTCTAGAAATAATAAATGCTGGAGGGCTTCCCTGGTGGCGCAGAGGTTAAGAATCCTCCTGCCAATGCAGGGGATGTGGGTTCGGGCCCTGGTCCAGGAAAATCCCACATACCACAGAGCGACTAAGCCCATGCACCACAGCTACTGAGCCTGTGCTCTAGAGCCCGCAAGCCACAACTACTGAAGCCCACGCACCAGAACTACTGAAGCCCATACACCTAGAGCCCGTGCTCCACAACAAGACAAGCCACCGCAATGAGAAGCCCGCACACTGCAACAAGGAGTAGCCCCCGCTCGCCGCAACTAGAGAAAGCCCGCGCATAGCAATGAAGACCCAACGCAGCCATAAATAAATAAATATATAAAAATAAATTTATTTAAAAATAAATAAATAAATAAAAATAAATGCTGGAGAGGGTGTGGAGAAAAGAGACCCCTCTTACACTGTTGATGGGAATGTAAATTGGTGCAGCCACTATGGAAAATAGTGTGGAGGTTCCTCAAAAACTAAAATAGAGTTACCATATGATCCAGCAATCCCACTTACGGGCATATACCTAGACAAAACTATTATTTGAAAAGATACATGCACTCCTATGTTTATAGCAGCACTATTTACAATAGCCAAGACATGGAAGCAACCTAAGTATCCATCAACAGATGAATGGATAAAAAGGATGTGATATATATACACACACACATATACATACACACACACCCTGGAATATTACTCATTCTAAAAAGGAATGAAATAATGCCATTTGCATCAACATGGATGGACCTAGAGATTATCATACTAAGTGAAGTCAGTCAGACAGAGAAAGACAAATACTATATGATATCACATATATGGAATCTTTAAAAATGATACAAAATGAAATTATTTACAAAACAGAAACAAACTCACAGACATAGAAAACAAACTTATGGTTACCAAAAGGGGGAGGGGGGATAAATTAGGAGTTTGGAATTAACAGATACACATTACTATATATAAAACAGATAAACAACAAGGACCTACCGTATAACACAGGGAACTATATTCAATATCTTTTAATAACATATAATGGAAAAAAATCTGAAAAAGGATATATATATGTATATGAATCACTTTGCTGTACCCCTGAAACTAACACAACACTGTAAATCAGCTATACTTCCGCTTTTTTTTAAAGTCTTTAAAAGAAGCCTGTGTATCCATGAGAAAAGAAAAACTAAACAAAACAGTATAGTGCTGGCATAACAGACATATAGATCAATGGAGCAGAACTGAGAGTCCAGAAATACACCCATCAATCTATTGTCAACTGACATTCAACAATGGTGCCAAGACCACTCAATGAGGAAAAAACAGTCTCTTCAACTAAAGGAGCTGGAACAGTGGGATATTCACATACAAAAGAATGAAGCTGAACCCTTACCTCACATCATATACAAAAATTAACTCAAAATGAATCAAGGAATATATATAACAACTAAAAGTATAAAACTCTTAGATGAGAAAATGGGTAAATCATTATAACCTTGGGTCTGGCAATAGTTTCTTAGTTATGACACCAAAAACACAAGCAACAAAAGAAAAAAATAGACATATTGGACTACATCAAAATGAAAAGCTTTTGTGCATCAAAGGGCACTATCAATGGGTTTTTGCAAATATTTGCAAATCATATATCTGATAAGGGTTTAGTACCCAGGATATACAAAACCTCTTAGAACTCAAACAATAAAAACAACGCAATTAACAACTCAAAAATAGGCAAAGAGGGACTTCCCTGATGGTCCAGTGGTTAAGAATCCGCCTTCCGGTGCAGGAGACGCAGGTTTGATAGTTGGTCGGGGAACTAAGATCCCACATGCTTCAGGGCAACTAAGCCCACCAGCACAACTACAGAGCCCACGTGCTCTGGAGCCCGCGGGCCACAATTAGAGAGAAAACTGTACCATAACAAAGAGCCCACGTGCAGCAACTAAGACCCAATGCAGCCAATAAATAAATAAAATATTTTTTTTAAAAAATGGGCAACAAACCTGAATAGATATTTCTCCAAGGAATATATATAAATGACAAAGAAGCACATGAAAAGATGTTTAATGCCTTTAATTATTAGGGAAATGCAAATCAAAACCACAATGATATCCCACTTCACATGCTCTAGGATGACTATTCTAATCACCCCCCCACAGGAGGAAGGGCTATTTGTCTCTTTTATTCACTGTTTTACTTCCTGAACTAGAACAGTCTCTGACACAGCATGTGCTTAATAAATATTTGTTGAATTAATTAATAACAAGCTCTAGGAAATTACATTCCAGAGGACCCTCCAGAACTAGGAAGATATCATCGTGTCCATTTTTCTCCTCCATCCTCCCAGCATGCTCTCCACTGAGAAACTGACAGGTTTGGTCATGGTTATAAAGAGCCAACAATGCAGCTTAAAGCTTTCAAACCTGAAAATTTTCTTTTCTTTTTTTTTTTTTGGTGTCAAACTATACTAATTCTTTTAAAAACAAAAAATAACAAGTGTGGGTGAGGATATGGGGAAATTAGAACCTTCATACAATGTTGGTGGGAATGTAAAATGCAACAACTCCTGTGGACAACAGTTTGACAATTCCTCAATAAGTTAAACACAGAATTACAATATGACCATGCAGCTCCACTCATGGGAATATAATAAATGAAGACAGATATTAAAACAAAAACTTGTGGGAGGTCCCTGGTGGTCTACTGGTTAGGAGTCAGCACTTTCACTGCCATGGCCTGGGTTCAATCCCTGGTTGGGGAACTGAGATCCCGCGAGCCACGCGGTATGGCCAATAAACAAAAATTGAGTAGTAAATAGAATATATTAAACACACACACACAAAAGAAAAACTTGTACGTGAATATTCATAGCAGTACTATTCACAATAACCAAAAGGTGGAAAACACCAAAATGTCCATCAACTAATGAATGGACTAACAAAATGTGGTACATCCACACAATGGAATGTCATTTGGGCATAAAAAGGAATGAAGTACTGATATATGATACAACATGGATAAGCTAAACAAAAGAAGTCAGATATCAAAGGACACATATTGCATGACTAGTCCATTGAAACAGGAAGCAAATTAGTAGTTACTAGGGGCTAGAGGGAGGGTGAATCAGGGAGTGACTGCTTAATGAAAACAGGTTCTCTTTTTGGAATGATGAAAATGTTCTGGAACTAGATAGTGGTGATGGCTGTACCACATTGTGAATGTATTAATCCCACTGAAGTATATATATATATATATATATATATACCTTAAAATGGTTTACATGGTGAATTTTATGTTTTTACCACAATAAAAAAACAATTGTATTCCTATATATAATTAATGAACATTGATAACATGAAAATTTTAAAACAATTCCAATTACAGTAGCATCCAAAAAATTAAATTCATAGAGATAAATTTAACAAAATATGTACAAAACCTGTACGCTGAAAACAATGCTGAGAGAAAGTAGAGACAGTAAATTTCTCTTGCTGAGAGAGGGCAAGTAAAAGGAAAGGTAATTATTTTGAAAAGAAATACACAATAAGGTCTGCATTTTGGCATGAAAGATGTCTTACAAATGGTTTTAATTGAGGGAGATTTAAATGAACTTCTCCTTTGTCTGGTTAAGAATAATCAAATATTATACATGTAGTAGTCACTAAAAAATTTTTTTTCATTGGATTATGTATGACACATTAATAAAGGGTTAACAAAACTCCATCATGAGAAAAAATACCTTTGGTCAATCTTCTATCACTCTGACCCTGTCAACTTGATAAAGATGGAATGGCAGCAGTGTTACTGTTACCAAAACGCAAGTCCATGTGCCCGACGCACAGAGGCCAAACTACCAAAACATTGGAGTTTGGAACAGAGAAAGGTTTATTGCAGGGCCATGCAAGGAGATGGGTGGCTCATGCCTTAAAAACCCCAAACTCCCTGAAAGCTTTCAGCAAAGCCCTCTTACAGGAAAGGTGAGGGAGGGGTACTGTTAGTTGTTGCAAACTTCTTGGTGTCAGATCCTTTGTCTGAAGTCAGGTCATGGTCCGGAAACGATGTTCCTGTAAATCTCTACCAAACAAATGTTACTCTCTATTCTGACAAGAAAAGGGAAGGTCCCAAGGCACGACTCTCACCCTCCGAGGTCCAGGCCTAGCTAAGAGAAGGGGGTGTCTCCAGGGGCACCGGTTTCCCTGCCCCAGAGCATTCGTCCAGCACCCAGTGTGGGTCTTCCCACCAGTGCCCAGGCCTGGCTGAAGAGGCAGATCTCAGTTGATGGCTCCCTCAGGACCTGGTCCCCAGACTCTGCCCAGCTGTCATCGCTTAAGGAGCCAGGCGCTCAGGACCCAACTGGCCCTCAGGCTCCTCAGGCCACCCAAACAGCGGGGGCCAGGTCCCGAAAACTGCGTCACATGCAGACTGCTGCTGCCATTGGGTCGCAGAGGCAGGTATGCGGGAGAGGTTCACCGTCCCCTCAAGGCCTGCGCCCGGCCAGTGGGCGGTCTTGGCAAGGGCTCTGGAGCCCTGCAGGACACAGCCCCCAACCTGTTTTCTGGGCCCCCCAACTCAGTCACTGGCTCGAGGCTGGGTGAGCTGGGGGGCCTGGTGAGAAGGCTGGGATCCGCCTCTTACCTCACTCTCCGCCTGACGACCACGGCACTGCTGACTGTTGGCTGAATGGGCCAACAAGGAACTCATTGACAGTTGCTCGTTTGGGGGAGGGGCCCACTGCGACGCAGACCAATGGCTGAATGGGGCCCACTGTAGCACCAACCAATGGCTGAGCAGGACCTCTAACGCTGCTCTAACCATACAGCATTAATGGTCTCCCGGTAACGTTGCCAGGTAACGGGGTGGGGGGAGTAACAGCGGGTAGCAAGGGCGGAGTGCTAAGAGCTCTGCACTGCCGGCTCTATTACATTACAAGGCGATATTGCCTAAGGTAAAAATGACCCCTTGTTGGCATCTGGACTGGAAGGCACCTGGTGAGAAGCCACAGCTTTGGGCTCCCTAAGTACAGTATAATCATGCCATTCTCTGCAAAACCTTGGAAGCGTAGCTCATGGGCTAAGAAACATGAAATTTCTAAGCCATCGTGGCTCTTGCAACCACCTGCATAGTTTTTTTTTATTTACACCTGGGCTGTCATTTGATGCTGTTCTGATGCTGTGCTGATCACATGCATTGTTTACTGTCATAGCTGAGTTCCCATTTTTAAAAAAATACTTATTTATTTCCCTTTTTTTTTTTTTTTTTGGCTGCGTCGGGTCTTAGTTGCAACACATGGGATCTTTGTTGAGGCATGCAGGATTTTCCATTATGGCGCACAGTCTCCCCGTGTTTCTCTCTAGTTGCGGCACGCGGGCTTCTCTCTAATTGTGACATGCGGGCTCTCTCGTTGAGGCGCCAGAGCTCAACAGTTGTGGCATGCGGGCTTAGCTGCCCCGCGGCATGAGGGATCTTAGTTCCCCGACCAGGGATCGAACCCTCGTCCCCTGCATGGGAAGGCGGATTCTTTACCACTGGACCACCAGGGAAGTCCCCATAGCTGAACCCTTTTAAGTTTGAATGTCTATCTGAACCCCAGGCCACTAGTGGTCATAAAGCCATTGCATGACCTAGTGAATTTAGTTTAGAAAGCAGATATTAAAAGTTCAAGAAACCACATAAAGTAAGAAAGGTAAATTCATCTTTTAAAAAGTTAATAAGAATATACAGCATATCAAGAGGAGAGCACCTAGAAAAACAGGACTTTAACGGAGACAGTATTTTAAAGTGTTCTACTAAAAATTAGACCAAATTAATGACTATTGGGGTTATGAAAATTATTAAAAAGCATAAAGATCACCAATTTACTTAAGTCTAAGAGGAAAACATCATTACACTGCAGGCCTTTCTGTCACATTCGCCCGCCCGCGTGCACCCGCCCCACCGGCCCGTGTGCCCGGTGCCCGGCCCCCGGCGCCCACCTGTTGGTCGCACTCGGGGCATGATTTGGTGGCCACCTTCACTTTCTTGGCTCGAGTTGCAGACATGCGCCGCGGCGGCGGCGGCGGCGGCGGCGGCGGCGGCGGCGGCGGCGGCGGCGGCGGCGGCGGCGGCGGCGGCGGCGGCGGCGGCGGCGGCGGCGGCGGCGGCGGCGGCGGCGGCGGCCCGGGCTCCGCCCCTCGTACTTCAGCAACCCAGCCTCCGCCCGTCTGTCCCCGCTGGCCAGAGTGAGGCTCTGAAGAGCGCGCGCGCGCGCGCGTGCGCGAGCTCGCGCGGAGCCTGCGTGCTGAGGGGGCGGGGCGCGGCGTGCGCGGGCTCCGAGGGACCGCGGAACACGCCCCCACCCGCGCTGCTCCGGTCCTCTAGGGCGTACCGATTCTCACGAGAGGAGACCGACTGGATCGTCCGGCGGGACGATGGACACGCCCTCTCTGGGCCAGACGAACGGCGTGGAGGCGTGGTTTGGCCGGGACTCGGCAGTAACGGGCGTCAGGTTCGACCAACGAATGCACAGACAGGGCGTGTCGTGGTGCTGAGCCCGCCCGCTCCCCCGGAGGAAGGAGAACGTGAGTGAAAAAGGCGATGGGGGGTAAAGCGCTTGGCACAGATCCTGCCGTTTGATAAACTTCAGTAAATGTTAGTGAGTCTAATCATTGAGGAATTGTAGTAGGGATTTTAAATATTAACGCCCTGGACCCAACGTTGGAGATTGAAAATTCATTTATTTAATAAATAGTAGCCTAAGGCCCACTATCGGGCAAATTAGAATAGAATGCAATGCCTGCCCTCAAGGAGCACAGACTAGCTGTTTAGACCAGTGCTACTTACTGTCCGTGATGAAAGACTAGGGTTTTTTTAAATTCATCATTTACTTTTAAGATAAAATATATTACTCCGGGACTTCCCTGGGCGCAGTGGTTAAGAATCCGCCTGCCTGGGGCTTCCCTGGTGGCGCATGGTTGAGAGTCCGCCTGCCGATGCGGGGAACACGGGTTCGTGCCCCGGTCCGGGAAGATCCCACATGCCGCGGAGCGGCTGGGACCGTGAGCCATGGCCGCAGAGCCTGCGCGTCCGGAGCCTGTGCTCCGCAACGGGAGAGGCCACAGCGGTGAGAGGCCCGCGTACCGCAAAAGAAAAAAAAAAAAAAGAATCCGCCTGCCAATGCAGGGGACACGGGTTCAATCCCTGGTCCGGGAAGATCCCACATGCCACGGAGCAACTAAGCCCCTGCGCCACAACTACTGAGCCTGCGCTCTAGAGCCCGTGAACCACAGCTACTGAAGCCCGCGAGCCACAACTACTGAAGCCCGTGCACCTAGAGTCCGTGCTCCGCAACAAGAGAAGCCACCGCAATGAGAAGCCCACGCACCACAGCGAAGGGTAGCCCCTGCTCGCTACAACTAGAGAAAGCCCGTGCACAGCAACGAAGACCCAACGCAGCCAAAGATAAATAAATTTATATATTAAAAAACACAATTGGAACAAAGATAACACAGAAAGTAATTTAAGAAATTACACTTTATTCTGACAGAATTTGCCCATCATCATTTATTACAGACAATGGCTGCTGCTCTGGTATCTGTTCTACAATTTTAAGGAAAGCAAAGGTATTAGTGAAATTTCTGTTCTACATATTAAAGCCTGTAAGCACACTTTGAATGAAAACAATGTATATAAATATTTAAAGCTTTCAGTGTGACAAATAAGATTGTTTCTTGTTTAGTCATTTATCTAAATCAGGTTGGATTGATAAAAGCGCCACTCGCAGGGAAAAATTTATGTCTAAACCATCTCTAAGTTCTCAAGGCAGGAAAACTATCTTATGGAGGTATGTTAATGGTGATGGAAGAGTAGATTTTAAAGCAATTTCAGTAAATTCGTGGTTCATTCGTAACCTTTATCCAAATGAACTGATGATATATTTTCAAAATTCATATTCAATCCTCATAAGTAGGTAGGTCTGACAATTTATCCCATATAGTAATGGTTAGAATTTAAAATGTCTTTCTTTTTCTTTTTTAATTAAATAATTATTTATTTATTTTTTGTCTGCATCAGGTCTTAGCTGCGGCACCCAGGCTTCTCTCTAGTCGTGGCACGCAGGCTCCAGAGTGCGCAGGCTCGGTAGTTGCGGTGTGTGGGCTCTGTAGTTGTGGCACACAGGCTCCAGAGCATGTGGGCTCTGTAGTTGCAGCATGCAGGCTCTCTAGTTATGGTGTGCAGGCTTAGTTACCTCGCAGCATGTGGGATCCTAGTTCCCCCATCAGGGATGGAACCTGCGTTCCCTGCAGTGGAAGGCAGATTCTTAACCACTGGATCACCAGGGAAGTCCCCTAAAATGTCTTTCAATGAAAGAAATTGATTCCAGATCCATGATTTTCCTATACGAGGATCTTCTTTTGAGGGAAAGTGCAATTCAAACTGTTCTATCACATTTGTAAAATATTTAATTATAATTTTCACAGGTGTGCAATGTCAAGTTCATTGTCTCTTTCATTGATAATTGTCAAAATATGAAATAACAATATGTAAAACTGTTCTTTCAACTTTCTAACTTAAATTTTTGTTCTTCTGTCTTACCTGCCATACGTTGCATTCCTTCCTTCCATTGATATATTAACATCCAAATATCCTTCACAAAATACTAGCAAACCAAATTTAGAAAACATATTGAAAGGTTTATACATCACAACCAAGTGAGATTTATTCTCAGAATTCTGGGATGTTCAACATACAAAACCATTCAGTGGAATAAACCACAGGAGTGACAGCAACAAAATGGTGAAATAGTTTTCTACCATCTTTCCTTCAAAGAACACTGGTTTTGACAACACCCACAAATGAGAGTATCTTTGTGGAATTCCAGGAGTCCAGTGGAGAAGTTCTAGCACATACTTGGAGCAAAAAGTAAATCCAAGATTGGACACGTTACAGAGGGCAAGAAAAGCAATTTTACTTCATTTGTGTCTTCCCTCCCAGAAGGCACACAGCTCAGTGGCAAAAGAGACCCCCTAGGCCTGGAATTTCTTCCACAGCAGCAAGTGAGTGTCTGAGTGAGTGCCCAGTTTCCCCAGCTGTGCAGGACACTGCCAAAGAGGCCCACTTCTTTCTCACCCCTTCCAGAATACTGAGGTAGGTTGCACAGCTGAGAATGGGGAGAGGCTGGGAGCACAGCAGGCAGGGCTTGGAATGCATCAAAGAGATACAAATCCTACTAACTGCTTTGCAGACTCCATTAGAGGGACCACCCACAAACTTCTGGAGGGGCCTTGCCAGCAGATCCCCCCAGCTGGCCCACAGGCATTCCCAACACTCCCCACACTTCACCCACATAACCTTCTGCCTTGTAACCAGCTCCCTGTGTGTGCCCCTCAGGTGGCAAGTACAAGCATTGGCAGAGAGCTTGTGAGCACACGCAGAAAGCTGGCCCAAGACTGTGAGAAAGCAAACAAACTTGAACATTCACTACCACCTTAGGAAAAGTAAAGCTGATGCTGTCAGCACAAGGTCTAGTTTGTTGGATTGAAAAAAGGCATACAAATCTTAAGAATCACCCCACCCCCCCGAAAAAAGGGAACAAGAAGTGTGGAGTGGGTATATCCATAGAAAAAGTCTGAGAAATTCTCAGAATCCCTAGCCAGGATGACAGAACTTGTCTCCCAAAGCCAGACAGTAAAGACTAGAGGTTACTGCTTCTTCAAATGCAAAGATAACAATGCAACTCTTCAAGGAACATATGAAAAATCAAGGAAATATGAAACCACCAAAGGAACATAATAATTTCCCAATAACCTACCTCACAAATATAGATCTATGGATTGAATGATAAAGAATTCAAAATAGATGCTTTAGGGAAACTCAGTGAGCTCCATGAAAACAAAGAAAGATAATTCAATGAAATCAGAAAAACAACACACAAACAAAATGAGAAGTTTAACAGAGACACAGAAATTACAAAAAAAAAAAAAAAAAGAACTAAAATTCTGGAACTGAAGAAAACAATGAATGGAATGAAAATTGTAATAGAGAATATTAACAGCTGACTTGAGAAAGCAAAAGAATGTATCTCAACTTGAAGACAGGTCACTTGAAATTATCTATTCGGAGGAGAACAAAGAAAAAAGAATGAAAAAGAGCAAAGGAAGACCACATGAATTATGGGATACCATCAAGCAAAAACAATTTCTGCACTATTGGAGTCCCAGAAGGAAAAGAGAGGGATAGGGAGCAGAAAGCTTATTTAAAGAAATAATGGCTGAGAACTTTCTAAATCCAGGGAGAAATATGGACAAGTGAGTTTGTGAAGGTCATATGTCCCCAAAGAGATTCAACCTGAAGAGATTTTCTGCAAACACATTGTAATAAAACTGTTTAAAATCAAAAAGAATAGTAGAAACAACAAGGAAAACAAAAAAAACCCCTCACATACAAGGTCTCTCTCAGCACAAACCTTGTAGTCCAGGAGAGAGTGAGATGGGATGATACAGTCAACATGCTGAAAGAAAAAAACTGCCAGCTGTCATTCAGAAATGAAGGAGAGATAAAGAATTTCCCAGACCAATAAAGCCTGTGGGAGTTAATTACCACTAGATCTGCCTTAAAGAAATGCTGACAGGAGTTCTTAAAACTGAAATGAGAGATGCTAACTGGTAACATGAAAAATATGAAAAGATAAAACACACTGGTAAAGGTAAGAATATAGTAAAATACAGAAAACTCTAATACAAGACTATGGTGGTGTACAAATCATTTAACTTTAATGTAAAGGTTAAAGACAAAAGTATTCTAATAGGGCTTCCCTGGTGGTGCAGTGGTTAAGAATATGCCTGCCAATGCAAGGGACATGGGTTCGAGCCCTGACCCAGGAAGATCCCACATTGTTGCGGAGCAACTAAGCCCATGCACCACAACTACTGAGCCTGAGCTCTAGAGCCTACAAGCCACAACCACTGAGCCCACGTGCCACAACTACTGAAGCCTGTGCTCCTAGAGCCTGTGTTCAGCAACAGGAGAAGCCACGACAATGAGAAGCCCGTGCACCACAATGAAGAGTAGCCCCCGCTCACCACAGCTAGAGAAAGCCCGCACACAGCAACAAAGACCCAACACAGCCAAAAATAAACAGATAAATAAATTTATTTATTTTTTTAAAAAAGTATTCTGGGCTTCCCTGGTGGCGCAGTGGTTGAGAGTCCCCCTGCCGATGAGGGGATGCAGGTTCGTGCCCCGGTCCAGGAGGATCCCACATGCCGCGGAGCGGCTGGGCCTGTGAGCCATGGCCGCTGAGCCTGCATGTCCGGAGCCTGTGCTCCACAACAGGAGAGGCCACAACAGTGAGAGGCCCGCGTACCGCCAAAAGAAAAAAAAAAGTATTCTAATAACGATTGCTACAATAATTTGTTAATGGATACAGAATATGAAAAGATGTAAATTGTGACATAAACATAAAATGGGGGGAATAAAGGGTAGTTTTTGTATACAATTGAAGTTAAGTTGTTATCAACTTAAAATACACTGTTGTAACTGTACGATGTTTTATATAAGCTTCATGGTAAGAGCAAGCAAAAATCTGTAGTAGATACCAAAAGATATAGAGAAGGGTATCAAAGCATACCACTATGGAAAAAAATCACAAAGTAAGACAGCAAGAGGAGAAGAAAGGGACAAGAAACTGCAAAACAGCCAGAAAAAAAATTAACAAGATGACATTAGTAAGTCCTTACCTATCAATGATTACTTTAAATGTAAATGGATTAAATTATCCAATCCAAAGACACAGAGTGACTGAATGGGTAAAAAACCCAAACAGACAAACAAAAAAAAAGACCCAATTATGCTGCCTACCAGATACATACTTCAGCTTTAAGAACACAAATAGCCTTAAAGTTTTAAGGGAGGAAAAAGATATCCCATGCAAATGGTAACCAAGAAATCATGGGTAGCTATACTTATATCAGAAAAAATAGATTTCAAGTCAAAAACTGCAACAAAAGACAAAGAGGGTCATTATATAATAATAAAGAGGTCAATTCATCAAAAGGGTATAACAATTATAAATATATATGTACCCAACATCAGACCTCCTAAATATATTAAGCAAATGCTAACAGATCTAAACGGGAAAATAAACAGCACTACAATATCTGGCATTTTAACAGCCCACTTTCAACAATTGATAGATCATCCAGCCAGAAAATCAATAAGAAAACATTGGACTTGAACTCTAGTTTAGACCAAATTGAACTAACACATATATAAAACATTCCTTCCAACAGCAGCAGAATACACATTCTTCTCAAGTGAACACAGAACATTCTCCAGGATAGATCATATGTTAGGTCACAACAGTCTTAGCAAATGTAAGAAAATTGAAATCATACCAAATATCTTTTCTAATCACAATAATATAAAATGAAAAATAAATGAAAGTAGGAAAACTGGAAAACTAAAAAATATATAGAAATTAAACAACACCTTCCTGAACAACAAATGGATCAAAGAAGAAATCAAAAGAAAAATTTGGAGTAACTTCAGACAAATGAAAATAGAAACACAACATACCAAGACTTACAGGATGCTACAAAAGCAGTTCTAAGAAGGAAGTTTAGAGTGATGAATGCCTACATGAAGAAAAAATATGTCAAATATACAACCTAACTATACATCTCAAAGAACTAGAAAAAGAACAAACTAAGCACAAAGTTAGCAGAAGGAAGGAAATAACAAAGATCAGAGCAGAAGTAAATGAAGTAGAGGAAAGAAGAAAAATAGAAAAGGCCAACAACAATAAAAACTGGCGTTTTGAAAAGATAAACAAAACTGACAAACCTTTAGGTAGACTAAGACAAAATCAGAATGAAAGAGGAGACATTACAACTGATAGCACAGAACTACAAAGGATCATAGAAGACTACCGTGAACAATTATAATCCAGCAAATTGGATAACCTAAAGGGAATGAATAAATTCCTAGAAACATACAGTCAACCAAGACTGAATCATGAACAATTAAAAATCTGAACAAACCAGTAACAAGCAAGAAGATTTAATTAGTAATTTTAAAATCTCCCCAAATAGAAAAGCCCAGGTTTCATTAGAGAATTCTACCAAACATTTAAAGAATTAATGCCAGTCCTTCTCAAATTCTTCCAAAACAATTGAAGAGGTAGGAATACATCTAAATTTATTTTAGAAGGCCAACATTACCCTGATATCAAAATCAGAAAAGAAAAGAACAGTACAATATCCCTGATGAACATAGATGCAAAAATCCTCAGCCAAGTATTAGCAGGCTGAATACAACAGCATATTAAAAGGATTATACACCATGATCAAGTGGAATTTAACCCTGGGATTCAACATATACAAATGAATAATTGTGATACACCACATTAACAGATTGAAGGATAAAAATCATATGATCCTCTCAATAGATGCAGAAGCAGCATTGGTCAAAATTCAACATCCTTGGGCTTCCCTGGTGGCACAGTGGTTGGGAGTCTGCCTGCCGATGCAGGGGACATGGGTTCGTGCCCTGGTCCGGGATGATCCCATGTGCCGCGGAGCGGCTGGGCCCGTGGGCTGTGGCTGCTGGGCCTGTGCGTCCGGAGCCTGTGCTCCGCAACGGGAGAGGCCACAGCAGTGAGAGGCCCGCATACCGCAAAAAAAAAAAAAAAAAAAAAATTAAACATCCTTTCATGGTAAACTCTCAACAAATTAGGTATAGAAGGAATATAAATCACTTAATAAAGAACATATATGACAAGTATGAGTATGATAGCTAATATCATACTCAACAGTGAAAAGCTGAAAGCTTTTCCTCTAAGATCAGGACAAGACAAGGGTGCCTACTCTCACAACTTCTATTCGACATGGTACTGGAAGTCCTAACCAGAGAAATTAAATACAAAAAAGAAATGTAGCCTATCTAAACAGTAAAGGAAGAAGAAAATTGTCTCTGTTTGCAGGTGACTTAATCTTATATAGCTAGAACAGTAACAACAAAAACTGTTAGAACTAATAAATGAATTCAATAAAATTGCAGGAAAAAAGTTCAATCTGCAAAAATCAGTTGCATTTCTATACACAAATAATGAACTACAAGAAAGAGAAGTTAAGAAAGCAATCCCATTAACAATAGCATCAAATATAATAAAGTATTTAAGAATAAATTTAACCAAGGAGGTGAAACATCTCTACATTAAAAATTATTACAAGGTATAAAAAGCAATTGAAGAAGACACAAACAAATGGAAAGAAATTTTGTGTTCAGGGATTCAGAGAATATTGTTAAAATGCCATACCATTCAAAGCAAATCCCTGTAAAAATTCAATGCAATCCCTATAAAAATTCTAATGGCATTCTTTACAAAAATAGAAAGCACAGTCCTAAAATTCACATAGAATCACAAAAGATGTTAAATGGCCAAATCAACCCTGAGAAAGAAGACCAAAGCTGGTAACATTGGGGAAAGGGGAGAGGCAGGTGCAGATGAAAGGTGGAGGATGTTGGAGGGCAGCTCCATGGACCTGTTTCCCCGGGGAGAACGTGGAACCAGAGGGTGGGGGTGGCACACGCATGCCACTGTACTCATCTGCACCAAGGTCCTCCACCACCCCTGGCGCAGGGGGTGGGCTGGGGGACCTGGATGGTCACTGGCCTTGTGTTCTTCCTCTCTGCAGTGCAGGTCGACCAACAGTCCCAGTGGGCTTGGGCTCCATAGACTGGCTGAATGGGTACAAAAACAAGACATGTATATATGCTGTCTACAAGATACCCACTTCAGGTCTAGCAACACATACAGACTGAAAGTGAGGGGGATGGAAAAAGGTATCCCATGCAAATGGAAATCAAAAGAAAGCTGAAGAAGCAATACTCATATCAGACAAGATAGACTTTAAAATAAAGACTGTTACAAGAGACAGAGAAGGACAATACACAGTGATCAAGGGATTAATCCAAGAAGAAGATATAACAATTGTAAATATATATATATATACCCAACATAGGAGCACCTCAATATATAAGGCAAATACTAAGAGCCATAAAGGGAGAAGTCAACAGTAACACAATAATTGTAGAGGACTTTAACACCCCACTTACATCAATGAACAGATCATCCAGATAGAAAATCAACAAGGAAACAAAGGCCTTAAATGACACATTAGACCAGATGAACTTACTTGATATTTATAGAGCATTCTATCCAAAAGCAGCAGAATTCACATTCTTCTCAAAAGCACATGGAACATTCTCCAGGATTGATCACATGCTAGGTCACAAAGCAAGCCTTAGTATATCTAAGAAAACTGAAATCAAATCAAGTATATTTTCCAACCACAGTGCTATGAGATTATAAGTCAACTATAAGAAAAAAAAAAAAACACAAACACATGGAGGCTAAACAATATGCTGCTAAATAACCAAGAGATCACTGAAGAAGTCAAAGAGGAAATCAAAAAATACCTGGAGACAAATGAAAATAAAACACAGTGATCCAAAATCTATGGGATGCAGCAAGAGCAGTTCTATGAGAGAAGTTTATAGCAATACAGTCTTAACTTAGGAAATAAGAAAAATCTCAAATAAACAACCTAACCTTATACCTAAAGCAACTAGAGAAAGAACAAGCAAAACCCAAAGTTAGCAGAAGGAAATAAATCATAAAGATGAAAGCAGAAATAAAACAGAAATGAAGACAACAATTGAAAAGATCAATGAAACTAAAGCCTGGTTCTTTGAAAAGATAAACAAAATTGACAAAACTTTAGCCAGACTCATCAAGAAGAAAGGGGAGAGGGCTCAATCAATAAAATTAGAAATGAAAAAGTTTCAACAGACACCAAGGAAATACAAAGGATCATAAGAGACTACTACAAGCAACTACATGCCAATAAAATGGACGACCTGGAAGAAATGGACAAATTCTTAGAAAGGTACAATCTCCCAAGACTGAACCAGGAAGAAATAGAAAATATGAAGAGACCAATCATAAGTACTGACATTTAAACTGTGATTAAAAAACTCTCAACAAACAAAAGTCCAGGACCTGATGGCTTTACAGAAGAATTCTATCAAACATTTAGAGAAGAGTTAACACCTATCCTTCTGAAACTATTCCAAAATATTGCAGAGGAAAGAACACCCCCAAACTCATTCTCTGAGGCTACCATCACTCTGATACCAAAACCAGACAAAGATACCACAAAAAAGAAAATTACAGGCCAATATCACTGATGAACATAGATGCAAAGAATCCTCAACAAAATACTAGCAATCTGAATCCAACAATACATTAAAAGGATCATAAACCATGATCAAGTGGGATTTATCCAACGGATGCAAGGATTTTTCAATATCCGCAAATCAATCAGTGTGATACACCACACCAACAAATTGAAGAATAAAAACAATTATGATCATCTCAATAAATACAAAAAAGGCTTTTGACAAAATTCAACACCATTTATGATAAAAACTCTCCAGAAATTGGGCATAGAGGGAACCTACCTCAACATAATAAAGGCCATATATGACAAACCCACAGCAAACCTGATTCTCAATTTTGAAAAACTGAAAGTATTTCCTCTAAGATCAGTAACAAAACAAGAATGTCCACTCTCACCACTGTTATTCAACATAGTTGTGGAAGTCCTAGCCAAGGCAGAGAAGAAAAAGAAATACAAGGAATCCAATTGGAAAGGAAGAAATAAAACTGTCACTATTTGCAGATGACATAGTAACTATACATGGATAATCCTAAAGATGCTGACAGAAAACTACTAGAGTTCATCAATGAATTTGGTAAAGTTGCAGGATAAAGAATTAATACAAAAAAAATGTAATACACAGAAATCTGTTGCATTTCTATACACTAACAATGAAAGATCAGAAAGAGAAATGAAAGAAACAATCCCATTTACCACTGCATCAAAAAGAATAAAATACCTAGGAATAAACCTACCTACGGAGAGTTCCCTGGTGGCGCAGTGGTTAAGAATCTGCCTGCCAATGCAGGGGACACGGGTTTGAACCCTGGTCCGGGAGGATCCCACATGCCACAGAGCAACTAAGCCCGTGCACCACAACTACCGAGCCTGAGTGCCACAACTACTGAAGCCTGCATGCCTATAGTCCATGCTCCACAACAAGAGAAGCCACCGCAATGAGAAGCCTGCACACCACAAAGAAGAGTAGCCCCCACTCGCCACACCTAGAGAAAGCTCACGTGCAGCAATGAAGACCCAATGCAGCCCCAAAAAAATAATATAAATAAATAAATAATAAAAAAGAAATACCTACCTAAGGAGGCAAAAGACCTGTACCAGAAAACTATAAGATACTGATGAAAGAAATCAAATATAACACAAACAGATGGAGAGATATGCCATGTTCTTGGGTTGGAAGAATCAATATTGTGAAAATGACTATAGTACCCAAAGCAATCTACAGATTCAGTGCAATTCCTATCAAATTACCAATGACATTTTTCACAGAAATAGGACAAAAAAATTTTAATTTGTATGGAGAAACAAAAGACCCCAAACAGCCAAAGTAATCTTGAGAAAGAAATATGGAGCTGGAGGAATCAGGATCCCTGACTTTAGACTCCACTACAAAGCTACAGTCATCAAAACAGTATGATACTGGCACAAAAACAGAAATATAGATCAGGAGAACAGGATAGAAAACCCAGAAATAAACCCACACATTTATGGCCAATTAATCTATGACAAAGGTGGCAAGACTATAAAATGGAGGAAAGACAGTCCCTTCAATAAATGGAGCTGAGGAAACAGGACAGCTACATGTAAAAAAATGAAATTAGAGAATTCCCTGGTGCTGCAATGCTTAATAACCTGCCTGCCAATGCAGGGAACATAGGTTCAAGCCCTGGCCCAGGAAGAATCCCACATGCCGCAGAGCAACTAAGCCCATGTGCCACAACTACTGAGCCCACGTGCTGCAACTACTGAAGCCTGTGCACCTAGAGTCCACGCTCCACAACAAGAGAAGCCACTGCAATGAGAAGCCTGTGCACTGCAACAAAGAGTAACCCCCGCTCGCCCCAACTAGAGAAAGCCCACGCACAGCAACAAAGACCCAATGCAGACAAAAATAAAAATAAATAAATAAAATAAGGTATCTTTAAAAAAATGAAATTAGAACATTCTTTGACCCCATACACAAAAGTAAACTCAAAATGGATTAAAGACCTAAATGTAAGACTGGATACTATAAAACTATAAGAGGAAAACATAGGCAGAACACTCTTTGACATAAATTGCAGCAATATGTTTTTCGATTTGTCTCCCAGAGTAACAGAAATAAAAACAAAGATTAACAAATGAGACTTAATTAAACTCAAAAGCTTTTGCACAGCAAAGGAAACCATAAACAAAATGAAAAGACAACCCACAGAATGGGAGAAAATATTTGCAAACAATGCGACCAACAAGGGATTAGTCTCCAAAATTTACAAACAGCTTATGCAGCTTAATATCAAAAAACAACAAACAACCCAATCAAAAAATGGGTAGAAGACCCTAAGAAACATTTCTCCAAACAAGACATACAGATGGCCAAGAGGCACATGAAAAGATGCTCAACGTCACTAATTATTGGAGAAATGCAAATCAAAGCTACAATGAGATATCACCTCACACCAGTCAGAATGGCCATCATCAAAATATCTGCAAACAGTAAATGCTGGAGAGGGTGTGGAGAATAGGGAACACTTCTACACTGTTGGTGGGAATGTAAATTGGTACAGCCACTATGGAGAACAGTATGGAGGTTTCTTAAGAAACTAAAAATAACATTTTATTTTTAAAAAAAGAAACTAAAAATAGAGCTACCATATGACACTGCAATCCCACTCTTGGGCATATATCCAGAGAAAAACATGGTTCAAAATGATACAGGCACCCCAATATTCATTGCAGCATTGTTTACAATAGCCAAGACATGGAAGCAACCTAAAAAATTTCCATCAACAGATGAATGGATAAAGAAGATGTGGTACATATATATGATGGAATATTACTCAGCCATTAAAAAGAATGAAATAATGCCATTTGCAGCATTATGGATAGACCTGGAGATTATCATACTAAGTTAAGTAAGTCAGACAGAGAAAGACATGTATCATATAATATCACTTATATGTTGAATCTAAAAAAAAAAAAGATACAAATGAACTTATTTACAGAACAGAAACAGACTTACAGACTTAGAGAACAAACGTATGGTTACCAGGAGGGAAGGATGGGGAGAGGGATAAGCTCGGCGTTTGGGATTGACATATACACACTGCTATATTTAATATAAAATGCCAGGCCTTCCCTGGTGGTTCAGTGGTTAAGAATCCACCTTCCAATGCAGGGGACATGGGTTCAATCCCTGGTCAGGGAACTAAGATCCCACATGCTGTGGGGAAACTAAGCCCATGTGCCGCAACTACTGAGCCCGCATGCCACAACTAGAGAGTCCATGTGCTACAATTACAGAGCCCATATGCTCTGGAGCCCATGCACCACAACGAGAGAGAAGCCCACACCCCACAATAAAAAGAAGCCCACATGCCACAATGAAGAGCCCATGCACCACAATGAAAAATCCTGTGTACTGCAACTAAGACTTGACCCAGCCATAAATAAATAAAATGCCTTTCCATGAAAAAACAATTTTTTTAAATAAACTATATTACAAAGATATAGTAATCAGAACAGTATGGTACGGGGGTTTCCCTGGTGGCCTAGGGGTTAGGATTCCAGGCTTTCACTGCCATAGCCTGGGTTCAATCCCTGATCAGGGAACTGAGATCCCACAAGCTACACAGTGCAGCCAAAAACAAAACAAAACAAACAAACAAAAAAACCAGTATGGTATAGGTGTAAAAGTAGGCACTCAATAGGGCTTCCCTGGTGGTGCAGTGGTTGAGAGTCTGCCTGCTGATGCAGGAGACACGGGTTCGTGCCCCGGTCTGGGAAGATCCCACATGCCGTGAAGCAACTGAGCCTGTGCTCCACAACTACTGAGCCTGTGCTCTACAGCCTGTGAGCCACAACTACTGACCCCATGTGCTGCAACTATGGAAGCCCATGCGCCTACAGCCCGTGCTCCACAACGAGAGAAGCCACTGCAATGAGAAGCCCACGCACTGCAACAAAGAGTAGCCCCCACTCTCTGCAACTAGAGAAAGCCCGCACGCTGCAATGAACACCCAACACAGCCAAAAATAAATAAATAAAATAAATAAGTTTATTAAAAAATTTTTAAAAAAGAAATACTTTAAAAAAATGATAATCCAGTTTTAAAATGAGCAAAGGCACAGGTGTGGAAAACAAACTTATAGTTACCAGAGGGGAAGAGGGGGAGGGATAAATTAGGAGATTGGAACTGACACTACTATATGTAAAATAGATAACTTATAAGGACCTACTGTATAGCACAGGGAACTCTTCTCAATACTCTATAATGAGCTATATGGGAAAAGAATCTAAAAAAGAGTGGATATATGTATATGTATAACTGATTCACTTTGCTGTACAGCAGAAAAAAAAAAAGAAAATATACATACTCCTAGGCTTTCTGTGTAGACAATTATGTTCTGAAAATAATGACAATTTTTTTAAACCTTTCCTTTTGAAAAAATAAAATAAGATGAGCAAATGACCCAAATAGACATTTTTCCAAAGAAGACATACAGATGTCCAACAGGTACAAGAAAATGTGCTCAACATCACTAATCATCAGGGAAATGCAATTCAAAACCACAATGAACCATAACCTCATACTTGTTAGGATGGATTTTATCAAACAGATAAGCAATAAGAAGTGTTGATGAGGGGACTTCCCTGGTGGTGAAGTGATTAAGAATCCACCTGCCAATGCAGGGGACACGGGTCCAAGTCCTGGTCCGGGAAGATCCCACATGCCGTGGAACAACTAAGCCCGTGCGCCACAACTACTGAGCCTGTGCTCTAGAGCCCATGAGCCACAACTACTGAGCCCGCGTGCTACAACAACTGAAGCCCGTATGCTCTAGGGACCGTGCTCTGCAACAAAGAGAAGCCACTGCAATGAGAAGCCCACACACCGCAACAAAGAGTAGCCCCCGCTCACCACAACTAGAGAAAGCCCACGCGCAGCAACGAAGACCCAACGCAGCCAAAAATAAATAAATAAATAAATCGCAGTGGGGGGGGAAGAAGTGTTGATGAGGATGTGGAGAAAAGGGAACCTTATCATTCTTGGTGTGAATGTAATAATATGCATAATGTACAACCATTATGGAAATGGTATGGAGGTTCCTGAGATCATGAAAATTATTATAACTACCATATCATCCAGGAATCCCACTTCACAGTGTATATATGAAGGAAATAAACTCAGTATCTCAAAGAGCTTATCTATTCCCAAGTTTGTTGCAGCATTATTCACAGTAGCTAAGATATGGACACAACCAAAGAGTCTGCCAATGGATGAGTGGATAAAGAAGATGTATATATACATATATACGTATATATGTATATATACATATGTATACACACACACACACACACACACACTAGAATATTATTCAGCCATAAGAAAGAAGGAAATCTGGACATTTGTGAAAACATGAATGAACCTAAAACAGATAATGCTAAGTAAAATAAGCCAGATAGAGAAAGATAAGTATTTATGATCTCTCTTATACATGGGATCTAAAAAACAAAACAAAACCCCTCAAAAAGGTGCAATTCATACAAACAGAGAGTAGAATGGTGGTTACCAGTGTCTGGAAATGGGGGAAACAGAGAGATGCTGGTCAAAGTGTATAAGCCTTCAGTTATAAGATGAATAAGTTCTGTGGATCTAATGTATGTACAGCAGAGTGACTTTAGTAAATAATACCACATTGTTTTCTTGAAATTTGCTGAGAGAGTAAATCCTAAGCATTCTTGCCACAAAAAAGGCAACTATGTAACATGCTGGATACGTTAATTAACCTGATTGTGGTAATCATTTCACAAAGTATACATATAGGAAATTATCATGTACACTTTAAATATATACAGTTTTATTTGTCAATTATATCTCAATAAAGCTGTAGAAAGAAAGTAATGTACCAGGACTTCCCTGGTGGTCCAGTGGATAAGACTCGACGCTCCCAATTCAGGGGGCCCAGGTTCGATCCCTGGTCAGGGAACTAGATCCCTCATGCATGCAGCAACTAAGAGTTCACATGCTGCAACTAAGAAGTCCGCATGCTGCAACTAAGAAGTCTGCATGCCACAACTATGAGACTGTATGCCGTAACTAAAAGATCCTATATGCCTCAACTAAAGATCCCACATACCACAGTGAAGATCCTGCATGCTGCAACTAAGACCTGGCGCAGCCTAAAAAAATAAAAAATAAATAAATAAATATTTTTTAAGACATCTTAAAAAAAAAGTAATGTACCAGATTAATAGAATGAAGGGGGAAAAAAACACATGACCATTTTAATTGAGGCAGAAAAGGCATTTAACAAAGTTCAACACTGTTTATTTTTTTTAATTCTTTTCCATTATAGTTTATTACAAGATATTGACTATAGTTCCCTGTGCTATACAGTAGGACTTTGTTATTTATCTATTTTATACATAGTAGCTTGCATCTGCCAATCCCAAATCCTAATTTATTCTTCCCCCCAACACATACACTTTCCCCTTTGGTAACCATAAGTTTGTTTTCTGTCTGTGAGTCTATTTCTGTTTTGTAAGTAAGTTTATTTGTATCACATATCTAAAATGATACCACATATAAGTGATATCACATATTTGTCTTTCTATGTCTGACTTACTTCATTTAGTATGGTAATCTCTAGGTCTATCCGTGTTGCTGCAAATGGCATTATTTCATCCTTTTTTATCCTGAATAATATTCCATTGTCCATATATACCACATCTTCTTTACTAGCCATCCATCGATGGACATTTACGTTGCTTCCATGTCTTCACTATTGTAAATAGCACTGCTGTGAACATTAGGGTGAATGTACCTTTTTGAATTAGAGTTTTCTCCGGATATGGTAACTCTATTTTTAGTTTTTTAAGAAACCTCCATACTGCTCTCCATAGTGAATGCACCAATTTACATTCCCACCAATAGTGTAGGAGGGTTCCGTGTTGTCCACACCCTCTCTAGCATTTATTATTTGCAGACTTTTTAATGATAGCCATTCTGACCAGTGTGAGGTGATACCTCATTGTAGTTTTGATTTGAGTTTCTCTAATGATTAGCAAGGTTGAGCATCTTTTCATTTGCTTATCAGCCATCTGTATGTCTTTTTTGGAGAAATGTCTATTTAGGTCTTCTGTACATTTTTTGATTGGGCTGTTTGGGATTTTTTTGTTATTGAGTTGTATGAGCTGTTTCTATATTTTGGAAATTGAACCCTTGTCAGTCTCATTGTTTGCAAATGTTTTTTCCCAGTCCGTATGTTGTCTTTTCGTTTTGTTTATGATTTCCTTTGGGACCCCAAAGCTTATAATTTTTATTAGGTCCCATTTGTCTATTTTTCCTTTTATTTCTATTGCCTTGGGAGACTGACCTAAGAAAACATTGCTATGATTTATGTCAGAGAATGTTTTGCCTATGTTCTCTTCTAGGAGTTTTATGGTGTCATGTCTTATATTTAAGTCTTTAAGCCATTCTGAGTTTATTTTTGTGTATGGTCAAAACCCTTTCATGATAAAAACAATAACAGAAAACAGCAAGTGTTGGTGTGTTATGGACATGGAGAAATTGGAACCCTTGCGGGAATGTGGTGGGAATGTAAAATGGGACAGCTGCTGTGGAAAGCAGTATTGAGGTTCCTAAAAAAATTCAACATGGGATTACCATTTGATCCAGCAATTCCACATCTGGGTATATACATAAAATAATTTGAAGAAGGGACTCAAACAGATATTTGCATACCAATATTCATAGCACCATTCATCACAAATAGCTGAAAGGTGGAAACAACCCAAATGCCCATCCATGGATGAATGGATATACAAAATGTGGTATATACATACAATGGAATATTATTCACACATAAAAAGGAATGTACCTTTAATATATGCTACGTCATGGATTGAACTTGAAAACATTATGCCTAATGAAATAAGCTAGACAGGACTTCCCTGGTGGCGCAGTGGTTAAGAATCCACCTGCCAATGTGGGGGACACAGGTTCAATCCCTGGTCCGGGAAGATCCCACAAGCCACAGAGCAGCTAAGCCCATGTGCCACAACTACTGAACCTGCGCTCTAGAGCCCACAAGCCCCAACTACTGAGCCTATGCACCACAACTACTGAAGCCTGCAAGCTCTAGGGTCCACATGCCGCAACTACCGAGCCCATGTGCTGCAACTACTGAAGCCCACGCACCTAGAGCCTGCGCTCCGCAACAAGACGCTACCGCAATGAGAAACCCACACACCACAACGAAGAGTAGCCCCTGCTTGCCACAACTAGAGAAGCCCACGCGCAGCAACAAAGACCCAACGCAGCCAAAAATAAATTAAAAAAAAAAAGCCAGACACAAAAAGGAAAATATTGTGTAATACCACTTGTATGAGGCACCTAATGTAGTCAAATTCATAGACACAAACAGCAGAGCAGTGGTTACCAGGGACTTGGGGGAGGGAAGAGGGAGAATATTTTTAATAGATTTACTTTTTTCAAGTTTTATAGAAATGTAATCCACATATAACATTGTATAAATTCGCAAAATGATTACAAGTGTAGTTAGTCTCCATCACCCTGCGTATTTACAATTTTTTTTCTTTTTCTTTTTCTTTCTTTTTTGGCCACGCTGTGCAGCATGTGGGATCTTAGTTCCCCAACCAGGGATCAGACCTGTGCCCCCTGCATAGGGAGCATGAAGTCTTAACCACTGGACTGCCAGGGAAGTCCCTACAGTTTTTTTTTGCAATGAGAAATTTTAAGATCTTTTAGCACCTGTCAAATATACAATACAGTAATGTTAACTATAGTCATCATGATGTAATTACATCCCCTGAACTTATTTATCTTATAACTAGAAGTTTTACCTTTTGACCTCCTTCACCCATTTCCCTCACCCCCACCACTAGTAACCACCAATCTGTTCTCAGTTTCTATGACTTCAGTTTTTTTTTGGATTCCACGTATAAGTGATATCAAACAGTATTTGTCTTTCTTTGTCCAGATGCCCTTCTCACTCTGCTTGGTCTTTGACCTCTTACACTGGGCATACTCCTCCATCCCCATTGCATTTGTGCAATGGGTCCACCGTTTCACACCAGCTGCCACTGCCATCGCCCCGCAACACACACAGTTGCCCTCCTCACCACTCTTGGACCTAACACCTTGGGCTGGTTGCTGTCACCCCTCCCTATGGATGCCCTCTTTACCCAGCTGGAATTCCAATTCTCCACATTTGCCTTCTTCATCCCACTTGAGTCCAACACCCCATGGTCCCTCCTTTTATTGCCCCCTCCCCAATATGTGGATGCATTCTTCATTCTTGCCAGGCTTCAACACCTTGCTCTGGGCCATTACCACCACTGTCCCCCTCCCCCGCGCACAGACTCCGACATCCCACACCATACTGCAGGGATATCCTCCTCCCCTAACTTGTGAAACCACACGTTGAGCTGCTTCACACCCACAGAGACTTACCTTGCTTGGAACCACCTGATGGTTTTTGGAATGAATTTTGCAGAAACGAAGGGAAGGAAGGAGGGAGGGAGGAAGGGTTACTTTCTGTTCATGGCTAACTGATTTTTCATTTATGGCATATATAGAATACAATTTTTTTAGTAGTTTATTTTTAGAGCAGTTTCAGGTTCACAAAAAATTAAACAGAAGGTACACAGATTTCTCATATATACCCTGTCTCCACAAACTATCAAAAGATGACAGCAGAATAGTTTATTTGTCATAATCAAGGAACCTATATCGACACATCATTATCACCCAAAGCCCATAGTTTACATTAGGGTTCATTCTTGGTGTACATTATATGGGTTTTTACAAATGTGTAATGATATGTATCTACCATTATAGTATTGTACAAAATAGTTTCACTGCCCTAAGAATCCTCTGTTCCACCTGTTCATCCCTCCCTCCTCCTTAACGTCTGACAACCACTGTCTCCATTGTTTTGCCTTTTCCAGAATTTCGTATAATTGGAATCATACAGTATGTAGCCTTTTCAGATTGGCTTCTTTCACTCAGTAATATGCATTTAAGCTTCCTCCACATCTTTTTAGGGCTTGATAGCTCATTTCGTTTTAGCGCTGAATGATATTCTATAGTCTGGATGTACCACAGTTTGTTTATCCATTTCACCCATTGAAGGACATCTTGGTTGCTTCCAAATTTAGGCAATTGTGAATTAAGCTTCTATAAACATTGTGTGCAGATATTTGTGTGAAGATAAGGTTTCAAGTTATTTTGAAAAATACCAAGGGGCACAATACAGCAAGAATATGTTTAATTTTGTAAGAAACTGTCCAACTGTCTTCCAAAGTGGCTGTAGCATTTTGCATTCCCACCAGCAATGAATAAGAGTTCCTGTTGCTGCACAACTTCACCAGCATTTGTTGTTCTGGATTTTGGCTATTCCAATAGGTGGCATTTCATTATTTCAGTTTGCATTTCCCTAATGACATACGATGTAGAACATTTTTCCTTATGCTTATTTGACATCTGTATATCGTTTCTGGCAAGGTGTTTTTTCAGACCTTTTGCCCATTTTTTAATTGAATTGTTCATGTTCTTACTTTTGAATTTGATGAGTTCCTTTTTTCCAGTTTTATTGAGATATAAATGACATTTAACACTGTATAAGTTTAAATTGTACAATGTAATGATTTGATATATATATTTATTGTGAAATTATGACCACAATAAGTTAAAACATCCATCACCTCACATAATTACAAAAGTTTTTTTTCCTTATGATGAGGACTCTCAAAATCTACTCTTAGCAACTTGCAAAAATACAAAACAGTATTGTTAGCTATAGTCATCATTTTCTCTTTTTTTTTAAGCAGCCTTAATCTTTTTTTTTTTTATTAATTAATTTATTTTTGGCTGCGTTGGGTCTTCGATGCTGCTTGTGGGCCCTCTCTAGCTGCCGCAAGCGTGGGGCCACTCTTTGCTGCAGTGTGCAGGCCTCTCACCACGATGGCCTCTCCTGTGGCAGAGCATGGGCTCCAGGGTGCGCAGGCTTCAGTAGTTGTGGCACACAGGCTCAGTAGTTGTGGCTCGCGGGCTCCAGAGTGCAGGCTTCAGCAGTTGTCACACATGGGCTTAGTTGCTCCACAGCATGTGGGGTCTTCCCTGACCAGGGGTCGAAACCATGTCCCCTGCATGGGCAGGTGGATTCTTAACCACTGCACCACCAGGGAAGCCCCTCATTTTCTTATAACTGGAACTTTTGACCACCTTTACCCAATCCCCTCCTCCCCGCCTATACTAATCTGATCTCAGTTTCTATGAGTTGGGTTTTTTTAAGTTTCACATATAAGTGAAATAAAACAAATATTGTATGTCTTTCTCTGTCTGGCTTATTTCAGTTAGCATAATGCCCTCAAGGTCCATCCATGTTGTTGCAAATGACACAATTTCCTTCTTTTTTATGACCTAATAGTATTCCATTGTGTATATACCATATTTTCTTTAGCCAATCATTCATTGATGGACACAGGTTGTTTATTTTTATTTATTTATTTTTTTAATGAGGTACGCAGCCCTCTCACTGTTGTGGCCTCTCCCGTTGCGGAGCACAGGCTCCGGATACGCAGGCTCAGCGGCCATGGCTCACGGGCCCAGCCACTCCGCGGCATGTGGAATCCTCCCGGACCGGGGCACAAACCCACATCCCCTGCATTGGCAGGCGGACTCCCAGCCACTGCACCACCAGAGAAGCCCGGGTGTTTATTTTTTTAAATGATCTTTTTTTTGATTGAAGTATAGTTGATTTACAATATTATGTTAGTTTCAGTTGTACAGCAAAGTGATTCAGTTACACATATATATGTATATATCTATATTCCTTTCTTTGATTCTTTTTTATTATAGTTTATTACAATATATTGAATATAGTTCCCTGTGTATACAGTAAATCCTTATTGTCTATCTATTTCATACATGGTAGTGTGCATCTGTTAATCCCATACTCCCAATTTATCCCTTCCCCACCCCTTACCCTTTGGTAACCATAAGTTTGTCTTCTATGTCAGTGAGTCTGTTTCTGTTTTGTGTACGCATTCATCTGTATTATTTTTTAGATTCCACATATAAGTGATATCATATAGTATTTGTCTTTCTCTGTCTAACTTATTTCACTAAGCATTATATTCTCTAGGTGCATCCACGTTGCTGCAAATGGCAATATTTCATTCTTTTTATGACTGAGTAATATTCCATTATATGTATATGTATACGTATATGTATGTATACCACAATGTCTTAAGCCATCCTCTATTGATGGGCACTTGGGTTGCTTCGATGTCTTGGCTATTGTAAATAGTGGTGCTATGAACATTGGGGATGTATCTTCTCGAATTAAAGTTTTCATTTTTTCCAGATATATATCCAGGAGTGGAATTGCTAGACCATATGGTTGTTCTGTTTTCAGTTTTTTGGTTTTTGGTTTTTTGGGTTTTTTTGTGGTACGCGGGCCTCTTACTGCTGTGGCCTCTCCCGTTGCGGAGCACAGGCTCCGGACGCGCAGGCTCAGCAGCCATGGCTCACAGGCCCAGCTGTTCCATGGCATGTGGGATCTTCCCGGACCGGGGCACAAACCCGTGTCCCCTGCATTGGCAGACGGACTCTCAGCCACTGCGCCACCTGGGAAGCCCTGTTTTTAGTTTTTTAAGGAACCTCCATTCTGTTCTCAATAGTGGCTGCACCAATTTACATTCCTACCAACAGTGTACAAGGGTTCCCTTTTTTCTACATCCTCTCCAGCATTTATTATTTATAGACTTTTTGATGATAGCCATTCTAACCAGTGTGAGGTGATACCTCATTCTGTTTTTGTTTTTAATTTATTTATTATTTCATATTTATTTTTGGTTGCATTGGCTGTGTGGGGTCTTCGCTGCTGTGTGGGGGCTTTCTCTAGTTGCAGCGAGAGGGGGCGACTCTTCATTGCGGTGCATGGGCTTCTCATTGCAGTGGCTTCTCTTGTTGTGGAGCATGGACTCTAGGCACATGGGCTTCAGTAGTTCTGGTGTACAGGCTCAGTAGTTGTGGCTCGCAGGCTCCAGAGCACAGGCTTAGTTGTTGTGGCACATGGGCTTAGTTGCTCTGCAGCATGGGGATCTTCCTGGACCAGGGCTTGAACCCGTGTCTCCTGCATTGGCAGGCAGATTCTTAACCACTGCACCACCAGGGAAGTCCTCTCATTCTGGTTTTGATTTGCATTTCTCTAATTATTAGCGATGTTGAGCATCTTTTCATGTGCCTCTTAGCCATCTGTATATTTTCTTTGGAAAAAATGTCCATTTAGATCTTCTGCTCATTTTTTGATTGGGTTGTTTGTTTGCTTTGATATTGAGTTGTATGAGTTATTTGTATATTTTGGATATTAATCCCTTGTCGGTCACATCATTTGCAAATATTTTCCCCCATTCCACAGATTGTCTTTTCGTTTTGTTGATGGTTCCCTTTGCTGTGCAAAAGCTTTTAAGTTTGAATAGGTCCCATTTGTTTATTTTTACTTTTATTTCTTTTGCTTTGGGAGACTGATCTTGGAAAATATTGCTACAAGTCATGTCATAGAATTTCACCTATAAATTTCACCTATGTTCTCTTCTATGCATTTTATGGTGTCATGTCTTACATTTAGGTCTTTAAGCCATTTTGAGTTTATTTTTGTATATGGTGTGAGGAAATGTTCTAATTTCATTGATTTGTATGTAGCTGTCCAGCTTTCCCAACACCACTTGTTGAAAAGACTATCTCTTCTTCATTATATATTCTTGCCTCCTTGTTGTAGATTAATTGACTGTAGGTGCATGGGTTTATTTCTGGGCTCTCTCTTCTGTTCCATTGATCTGTGTCTGTTTTTGTGCCAATATCAGGCTTTTTAAATTACTGTATCTTTGTGGTATAGTCTGAAGTCTGAAGGATTATATATCCAGCTTTGTTCTTTTCTCTCAAGAATTGCTTTGGCAATTCTGGGTCTTTTGTGGTCCCACGTGAATTTTAGGATTATTTGTTCTCATTCTGTGAAAAATGTCATGGGTATTTTGATAGAAATTGCATTAAATCTGTAGATTGCTTTGGGTTGTATGGCCATTTTAACAATATTAATTCTTCCAGTCCGTTTCTTCTAGGTTGTCCAATTTGTTGGCATATAACTGTTCATAGTATTCTCTTATGATTTTATTGTTGTATCAGTTGTTATTTCTCCTCTTTCATTTCTTATTTTGTCTATTTGGGTCCTGTCTCTTTTCTTCTTGGTGAGCCTGGCTAGAGGTTTGTCAATTTTGTTTATCTTCTCAAAAAAGCAACTCTTGGTTTTATTGATCTTTTCTATTTTTTTAATCTCTATTTTATTTATTTCCTCTCTGATCTTTGTTATTTCCTTTCTTCTGCTGACTTTGGATTTCATTTGTTCTTCTTTGTCTAATTCTTTTTTTTTTTTTTTTTTGAGGTATGCAGGCCTCTCACTGTTGTGGCCTCTCCCGTTGCGGAGCACAGCCTCCGGATGCGCAGGCTCAGCGGCCATGGCTCACAGGCCCAGCCGCTCCACAGCATGTGGGATCTTCCCAGACTGGGGCACGAACCCGTGTCCCCTGCATCGGCAGGTGGACTCTCAACCACTGCGCCACCAGGGAAGCCCCTGTCTAATTCTTTTAGGTGGTAGATTACCTTGTTTATTTGAGATTTTTCTTGTTTCTTGAGGAAGGCCTGTATCACTATAAACTTCCCTCTTAGAACTGTTTTTGCTGAATCCCATAGATTTTGTAAAGTTGTGTTTCCATTTTCATTTGTCTCGAGGTATTTTCTGATTTCTTCTTTGATTTGACCTCATTTCTTCTTCTTCTTTGACCCATTGGTTATGTAGTATCTGTTGTTCAGTCTCTACATTTAGGTTGTTTCTATGTCTTGGCTACTGTAAATAATGTTGCAGTGAACACAGGGGTGCAAATATCTCTTCAGGACGGTGACTTATTCTCCTTTGGATATATACTGAGAAAATGAGTTGCTAAATTATACGGTAGTTCTATTTTTAATTTTTTGAGGAACCTCCATACTGTTTTCCATAGTGCTTGTACTAATTCACATTCTTACTAATATGCACAAGGGTTCCCTTTCCTTTGCATCCTCACAAGCATTTGTTATCTCTTATCTTTTTGATGATAGTGATTCTGACAGGTGTGAGGTGATTTCTTAATGTGGTTTTGACTTGCATTTCCCTGATGATTAGAGATGTTGAGCACCTTTTCGTTTACCTCTTGGCCATTTGTATGTCTTTTTTGGAAAAAAGAAGGTCCTTTGCCCATTTTTTAATTGGCAATATTATTATTATTGCTAATGAGTTGTATGAGTTCCTTACATATTTTGGACATTAACCTTTTTCAGATGTGTGGTTTGCAAATATTTTCTCACATTCTGAGGTTGCCTTTTTGTTTTCTTCATTATTTCTTTAGCTGTGCAGAAGCTTTTTAGTTTGATGTAGTCCCACTTGTTTATTTTTTTATTTTGTTGCTTGTGCTTTACTGTTATATCCAAAAAAATCATTACCAAGACCCATGACAAGAAGCTTTTCTTTGTTCTCATCTAGGAGTTTTATGGTTTCAGGTCTTACATTTAAGTGTTTAATCCATTTCAAGTCAATTTTTGTGAGTGGCATAAGATAGGAATCTAGTTTCATTTTTGGCGAGTAAATATCCAATTTTCAGAGCACCATTTATTGAAGAGACTGTCTTTTCTCCATTGAATAGTCTTGTCTCCCTTGTCAATTATTAGTCGACTGTGTATGCATGGGTTTTTTCACTGGACTCTTGATTCTGTTCCACTCGTCTATATGTCTATTTTTATGCCAGTATCATACTGTTTTGACAACTATAGCTTTGTAATATAATTTGAAATCAAGAAGCATTTGTCTTCTCTCTCATGATTACTTTGGCTATTCAGGGACTTTTGTGGTTCCATATGAATTATACTTTTTTTTTTTCTATTTCTGTAAAGTTGCCACTGTAATCTTGATAAGGATTGCGTTGAATGTATAGATGGCTTTGGGTAGTATGGACATTTTAACAATATTAATTCTTCCAATCCATGAACATGGGCTATCTTTCCAGTTGTTTATGTCATCTTCAATTTCTTTTGTTAATGTCTTATAGTTTTCAGTGTAAAGATGTTTCACCTCTTAGTTAAATTTATTCCTAACTATTTTGTTTTTGATGCTTTGGTCAGTGGGATTATTTGCTTTATTTCTTTTTCAGATAATAAGTTGTTAGTGTATTGAAATGCTACTAATTTTTCCATGCTGATTTTGTATCCTGCAACTTTACTGAATTTGTTGATTAGATCTAACACTTTTTTGGTGGAGTCTTTAGGATTTTCTACATATAAAATCATCTGCAAATAGAGACAGTTTTGCTTCTTCCTTATCTTTTTTTTGTGTGTGTGGTGCACGGGCCTCTAACTGTTGTGGCCTCTCCCGCTGCGGAGCACAGGCTCCGGACGTGCAGGCTCAGCGGCTATGGCTCATGGGCCCAGCCACTCCGCGGCATGTGGGATCTTCCCAGACTGGGGCACGAACCTGTGTCCCCTGCATTGGCAGGCGAACTCTCAACCACTGCACCACCAGGGAAGCCCTTCTTTATCTTTTTTTTTTTTTTCAGGTACATGGGCCTCTTACTGTTATGGCCTCTCCCGTTGCAGGGCACAGGCTCCAGATGCGCAGGCCCAGCGGCCATGGCTCATGGGCCCAGCCGCTCTGCGGCATGTGGGATCCTCCCGGACCAGGGCACAAACCCGCGTCCCCTGCATCGGCAGGCGGACTCTCAACCACTGTGCCACCAGGGAAGCCCATTCCTTCCTTATCATTTTTGATGCTTTTATTTTTCTTGCCTGATCGTTCTGGCTGACACTTCCAGTGCTATGTTAAATTGAAGTGGCCCAAGTGGGCACTTTTGTCTTGTTCCTGATCTTAGAGGAAAAGCTTTAACATTTCACCATTAATAAGATGTTAGCTGTAGGTCTGTCATATATGGCCTTTTTATGATGAGATAGGTTCCTTCTATACCTGATTTGTTGAGGGTTTTTATCATGAATGGGTGTTGAAATTTATCAAATGCTTTTTCTACATGTATTGAGATGGTCATATGATGTTTATCTTTCATTCCTTTAATGTCATGTATCACATGTACTGATTTGTGTATGTTGAACTATCCTGGTATCCCAGGGATGAATTCCTCATGATCATAGTGTATGATCCTATATTGTGCTGCTGAATTTGGTTTGCTAGTATGTTGAGAATTTTTGGATCTGTATTTCAGGGATATTGGCCTGCAGTTCTTTTTTCTTACAGAGTCCTTCTCTGGCTTTCATATCAGCCAGAATGTTGGCCTCAAAATGAGTTTGGAAGTGTTCCCTCCTCTTCCATTTTTTGGAAGAATTTGAGGATTGGCATTAATTCTTCATTAACTGTTTGTTAGATCCAATAAAGATGTTAAAAAAAATGTTTGGTAGAATTCACTAGTGAATATTTCTGGTCCTGGGCTTTTCTTTCTTGGGATATTTTTGATTAATGATTTAATCTCCTTACTCATTATTGATGTGTTCAGATTTTCTATTTTTCCTGATTGGGTTTAGGTAGGTTGTATGTGTCTAGGAATTTATCCATTTCTTCTAGGTTGTCCAGTTTGTTGGTGTTTTAATTTTTCATAGTAGTCTTCTATGATCCTTTGTACTTCTGTGGTATTACTTGTTATGTCTCCTCTTTCATTTATGATTTCACATTGATTTTTGTTCTTTCTCTTCTTGGTAGTCTAGCTAAAGCTTTGTCAATTCTGTTTATCTTTTCAAAGAACCAACTCATTTTCATTGATCTTTTCTATTGTTTTTATTTTCTCTGTTTTGTTTATTTTTGCTCCAATCTTTGTTATTCCTTCCTTATGTTAACTTTGAGCTTAGTTTATCCTTCTTTTCCTTGTTTCTTTATGTGTTAAGTTAGGTTGTTTATTTGAGATCTTTCTATCTTCTTGATGTATGTGTTTATATATATAAGCTTCCCTCTTAAAACTTCTTTTGCTGCATCCCATTGGTTTTGGTATATTGTGTTTCCATTGTCATTTGTCTCAAGATACTTTTAATTTCTTCTTTGATCCATTAGTTGTTCAGAAGTATGTTAATTTCCATGTATTTGTGAGTTTTCCAGTCTTCCTCCCATTATTGTTATCTAGTTTTATACCACTGTGTTCAGTGACAATATTTGGTATGTTTTCACTCTTCTCAAATTTGCTAAGACTTGTTTTGTGCCCTAACATATGATTTATCCTAGAAAATGTTCCCTGTGTGCTTGAGAAGAATGTGTTTTCTGTTGTTGTTGTTGGATGGATTGGGGTATATATGTCTGTTGGGTGCATTCTGTCTATAGTGCTGTTTGAAACAATAATTCAAACCTGTTGTTTCTTTATTGATTCTCTGTTTAGTTGATCTATCCATCATTGAGAGTGGAGTACTAAAATCCCCAATTATTATTATTATTATTATTATTATTATTAATATTATTATTATTTTGGCCATGCCATGTGGCTTGTGGGATCTTAGTTCCCCAGCCAGGGATTGAACCCAGGCCCTCAGCAGTGAGAGCGTCCTAACCACTGGACCACCAGGGAATTCCCTCCAATTATTATTATATTGCTGTGTATTTCTCCTTTTAGTTCTGCTAGTATTTGCTTTACACATTTAGTTCCTCTAATATTGGGTGCATAAAAAGTTACAATTTTTACATCTTCTTGATGGATTGATTCCTTTGTCATTATACAATGACCTTTTGACTCTTTTGATCTTAAAGTCTATTTTTTTTAATAAATTTATTTATTTTTGGCTGCATAAGGTCTTCATTGCTGTGCGTGGGCTTTCTCTCGTTGCAGCAAGGAGGGGCTACTCTTCGTTGCAGTGCATGGGCTTCTCATCGCGGTGGTTTCTCTTGTTGCGGAGCACGGACTCTAGGAGCACGGGCTTCGGTAGTTGTGGCACGTGGGCTCTAGAGTGCAGGCTCAGTATTTATCGCACATGGGCTTAATTGCTCCACAGCGTGTGGGATCTTCCTGGGCCAGGGATCAAACTCATGTCCCCTGCATTGGCGGGTGGATTCTTAACCACTGCGCCACCAGGGAAGCCCTACATATTTACTATTACCAGTGAGTTTTATACAACTACCTTCATATATTTTTATGATGTAGAATAGAATCCTTAGATTTCTACTTAGAATCCTTTTACTTCCACTTGAAAAACTTTCTTTAGCATTTCTTGTAAGGCAGGTGTAGTGGTGAGGAACTCCTTCAGCTCATTTGTTTCAGAAAGTCTTTTAATGCTCCTTCATTTCTCAAGGACAGCTTTTCCAGTTATAGTATTCTTGGTTGACTGGTTGTTTTTTTTTTCTTTCAATATTTTGAATATACCATCCTGTTCTCTCTTGGCCTGAAATGTTTCTGTTGAGAAATCTTCCAACAGTCTTATGGGGTTCCCTTATATGTATGTGACCTGTCACTTTTCCCTTGTTGCTTTCAAAATTCTCTGTCTTCGACTTCTAATAATTTAAATCTAATAAGTCTCTGTGTAGTCCTTTCTGGTTCAATTTTTGGAGGATTCTTTGCATCTCATGAATCTGGATGTCCATTTTTCTCCCCAGGTTAAGAAAGTTTTCAGCCATTATTGCTTTAAATGTACTTTTGGTCCCTATCTTTTTCTCTTCTCCTAAGATTCCCATAATGTGAATGTGGTTTCTCTTGATGGTGTCCCATAAGTCCCCTAGGCTTTCTTCATTCTTTTTCTCGTTTACCTGATACTTCATGATCCTTGATTCCTGTTAATTGCAATCTGCACATTTGAGTAAACTCTGCTCTTTCAGACAATACAGATTCACTTTGGCAGAGACAGTCCTTCACCAGTCAGCTCAGCTTGGGGTTCCAGATGGATCAGCTGGTATTGTCCCTGGGCAGGTTGGGAATGCAAAGCTTTTATGGGCTCAGAAATTCATAGGGAATTACTTCCACTATATTCTGTTGGCAACACAGGGCCAGGCCATATTCACTGTGAAAGGGAACTACACATGGACATACCGTTAATTCTCATTATTTGCAGTATTTAAATTCTATAAGTTTTGTAAATCAACTATAGTTAAATAAAAAATAAATTTAAATAAATAAATGAATTCTAGAAAGTCATCATGAACACTGAATTAGTGAATACAGACAGAACCATTGCTCCTAGGGGAAATATACGGTTAGGTCCCTGAAACCCTCTGGTCACGTGTTTTTTTTTTTTTTATTGGAGTATTGCTTTACAATGTTGTGTTAGTTTCTGCTGTACAATGAAGTGAATCAGCTATATGTATACATATATCCCCTCTCTCTGGGATCTCCCTCCCCGCTCCATCCCACTCAGCTAGGTCATCACAGAGCACTGAGCTGAGCTCCCTGTGCTATACAGCAGGTTCTCACTAGCTATATATTTTACATACGGTAGTGTATTTATGTCAAACCTAATCTCCCAATTCATCCCACCCTCCCCTTCCCCCTCTGTGTCCACATGTCCATTCTCTAAGTCTCCCTTTCTATTCCTGCTCTACAAACAGGTTCAACTGTACCATTTTTCTAGATTCCACATATATGCATTAATATACAATATTTTTGTTTTTCTCTTTCTGACTTACTTCACTCTGTATGACAGACTCTAGGTCCATTGACATCTCTGCCAATGACCCAATTTCATTTCTTTTTACGACTGAGTAATATTCCATTATATATATGTATCACATCTTCTTTATCCATTCATCTGTTGATGGACATTTAGGTTGTTTCCATGTCCTGGCTATTGTAAATAGTGCTTCAATTAACACTGGGGTACATGTGACTTTTTGAATTATGGTTTTCTTGGGGTATATGCCCAGTAGTGAGTTTGCTGGGTCATATGGTAGTTCTATTTTTAGTTTTTAAGGAACTTCCATACGGTTCTCCACAGTGGCTGTATCAATTTACATTCCCACCAACAGTGCAAGAAGGTTCCCTTTTCTCTGCAACCTCTCCAGCATTTATTGTTTGTAGATTTTTTTTAATTAATTTATTTATTTATTTATTTATTTTTGGCTGCATTTGGGTCTTTATTGCTACGTGCGGGCTTTCTCTAGTTGCGGAGAGCAGGGGCTACTCTTCGTTGTGGTGTGCGGGCTTCTCATCGTGGTGGCTTGTCTTTGTTGTGGAGCATGGGCTCTAGGTGCAGGGGCTTCAGTAGTTGTGGCATGCAGGCTCAGCAGTTGTGGCTCATGGGCTCTAGAGCGCAGGCTCAGTAGTTGTAGCACATGGGCTTAGTTGCTCCACAGCATGTGGGATCTTCCCAGATCAGGGCTCAAACCTGTGTCCCCTGCATTGGCTGGCGGATTCTTAACCACTGAGCCACCAGGGAAGTCCCTGTGGATTTTTTTGATGATGGCCATTCTGACTGGTGTAAGGTGATACCTCATTGTAGTTTTGATTTGCATTTCTCTAATAATTAGTGATGTTGAGCATCTTTTCATGTGCCTCTTCGTCATCTGTATGTCTTCTTTGGTGAAGTGTCTATTTAGGTCTTCTGCCCATTTTTTGATTAGGTTTTTTGTTTTTTGATATTGAGCTGCATGAGCTGTTTGTATATTTTGGAGATTTTTTTATCTTTTTAATTTATTTTTGGCTGCAATGGGTCTTCATTGCTGCATGCAAACTTCCTCTAGTTGCAGCGAGTGAGGGCTGCTCTTCATTGCGATGCGTGGGCTTCTCACTGTGGTGGCTTCTCTTGTTGCAGAGCATGGGCTCTAGGCATGTGGGCTTCAGTAGTTGTGGCATGTAGGCTCAGTAGTTGCGGTTCGCGAGCTCTAGAGCGCAGGCTCAGTAGTTTTGGTGCACAGGCTTAGTCGCTCCATGGCATATGGGATCTTCCCGGACCAGGGCTCGAACCCATGTCCCCTGCATTAGCAGGTGGATTCTTAACCACTGTGCCACCAGGGATGTCCTATTTTGGAGATTAATCCTTTGTCCGTTGCTTCGTTTGCAGATATTTTCTCCCATTCTGAGGGTTGTCTTTTTGTCTTGTTTATGGTTTCCTTTGCTGTGCAAAAGCTTTCCAATTTAATTAGGTCCCATTTGCTTATTTTTGTTTTTATTTTCATTACTCTAGAAGGTGGGTCATAAAAGATCTCAAAGTGTGTTTTTCCTGGGCTTCCCTGGTGGCGCAGTGGTTGAGAGTCCCCCGGCCGATGCAGGGGACACGGGTTCGTGCCCCGGTCCGGGAAGATCCCACATGCCGTGGAGCGGCTGGGTCCGTAAGCCATGGCCACTGGGCCTGCGCGTCCGGAGCCTGTGCTCCGCAACGGGAGAGGCCGCAACAGTGAGAGACCCGCGTACCAAAAAAAAAAAAAAAAAAGTGTGTTTTTCCTATGTTTTCCTCCAAGAGTTTTATAGTATCCAGTCTTAACATTTAGGTCACAACGTTTCTGTCAACTGATTAATCCATAACCTATTTTTATGCTTGTTTCCATTTAAAGACACCTTATTTACTATATATTGTTGGCTATAATCTAATAGCCAATGGCACTCTAAGTCATGCCAGAACAAAGCTTATTTAATAAGCTTATCATATATTCTCCATAAGATAATCACAGACTTCTTGTGCTTAGTAACACCAGACAGCACTTCAGCACTCTTCTTGAGGATTACTAAATAGACTAATAAAGGCAATCACTAATCTACTTTTAGTCTCTATTAATTTACCTTTTCTGATGATTTTCTGTAAATGGAATCCTATCATATAGCCTGTAGTGTTTTCCAACACTACACCAAGTATGTGGGGGTTTTTCCCCGTATTAACCAATTCTCCAACTCCCTAGACACTAACTGGGTGTCCTACAATTCAATACATTCCTTTTTCTCTTTTTCTTTTTTTTTTAGCCGCACTGTGCCGTTTGCAGGATCTTAGTCCCCCAACCAGGGATAAAACCCAGGCCCTTGGCAGTGAAAGCATGGAGTTCTAACCACTGGACTGCCAGGGAATTCCCCAATACATTTCTGACCCAACTGGAGTTAGTACAGAACCACATTTTAAGGACTTAGTCCCATAAGACTGCCCCTTTAGATACCAGTTGCAAGCCGCAGGTAGCCACCTTACTTCTGACCAACCCACTATAAATCAGGAGTTCCTGTGAATTGCTCCTGAGTTTCAATTATTTTCTAGAACAGCTCACAGGACTTAGGAAAACATATTACTTACTATTACCAGTTTATTAGAAGAGGATACAAGTCAGTAACAGCTAAATGGAAAAGATGCATAGGACAAGGTATGGGGCTACGGGTACAGGGCTTCCATTCCCTCTCTGGGCACACCACCTTCCTTGCACTTCAGTGTGAAAGCTCTCCAAACCCCATTATTTAGGGGTTTTTATGGTGGTTCCACTACATAAGCATGATTGATTAAATCATTGGCCATTGGTGATTGAACTCAATGTTCAGCCCCTCTCCTTTCCCCAGCGATCCAGAGATGGGCTGAAAGTTCCAACCCTCCGATTCACATGGTTGGTTCCTTTTGAAACCACCCCCCATCCTGAAGCTATTTAGGGGCTCACCAAGAGAAATTTAATTAGCATAAGCCTTGGTATGGTCAAAAGGGGCTTATGAATAACAAAAGCTGCTCCTAACACCCTTATCACTCAAGAAATTCCAAAGGTTTTTGAAGCTCTGTGTCAGGAACTGGGGACAAAGACCAAATATATTTATTATTGTATCACATACAGCATGTTGCCTTTTATGTCTGGCTTCTTTCACTTAGCATAATGTTTTCAAGGTTCTTCTATGTTGTAGCAAGTATCAGTACTTTGTTTCTTTTTATAGCTGTATTACATTCTATTGTATGGATATACCGCATTTGTTTATCCATTCACAGTTGATGGACATTTGGGTTGTTTCCACTTTTTAGCTGTTATGAAAAATGTTGCTGTAAACATTTGTATAAAAGGTTTTGTGTAGACATGTTTTCCTTTTCTCCTAGGTATATACCTAGTTTTGGAATTACAGGATAATATGGTAACTTTATGTTTAACTTTTTAAGGAACTGCCAAACTGTTTTCCAAAGCAGTTCCACTATTTTTTTGTTGTCTCTTTAATTCAGTAATCTTTCTTTAAAAAGATTATTTTGACAAGAAAAAAGATTTTGTAACTATGTATGGTGTTGGATGTTAACTAGACTTACTGTGGTGATCATTTAGTAATACATACAAATATCAAATCATTATGTTGTACACCTGAAACAAATATAATGTTATATGTCAATTATACATCAATTTACAAAAGATTATTTTGATTTTTAATTTATTTCTTTGTGTTTTGTTTGTAGATGTTTAAGTTTTGACAGTTTCATTGTTTCATTTGTCAGTGTACTTCCACAAATAATACACCACAATCTTAGCTCTTGACTGTTAATTTTGGCTTTTATTGGCAAAAAAACAGAAACAATAAAGTTTGTTTTGCCATATTGGGGTGAAAAATAAATTTTCCTTCTCTAATTTAGCTATAATTTTAAGCTAGATATATATTTCTTTTAAGACTTAATTATCTATAAAAATTTAAACGATTATAAATTTGGGAGCAGCTTAACCACGTGGTTCTGGCACAGAATCTCTTACAAGGAGGTGGCAATCAAGCTGTCAGCGGGGCTACAGCCATCTGACTGACTAGAGCTGGAGGATATGCTTCCAAGGTGACTCACATGTGGCTGTTGGCAGGAGGCCCTGGTTCCTCACCCCATGGGCTTATCCACAGGGATATTTGAGTGTCCTCATGGCATGTCAGCAGACTCCCTCCAGATCAAGTGACCTAAAAGAGAGAGCTAGGGTAAAGTTGTGATTTCGTTCACTACCAAGTCTCAGAAGTCACAAACCATCCTGTCTACTACATTCTGTTTACTAGAAGTGAGTTGGGACTTCCCTGGCCGTCCAGTCATTAAGATTCCATGCTGCCACTGCTGGGGGCACAGTTCAGTCCCTGGTCAGGGAACTAGGATCCTGTGTACTGAGCAGCACGTCCAAAAAAAAGAGTCATAGTTCTTACCTTCCCTATACTACTGTAGTGAACATAAAAGTTCCATTTCCATTCATCTAAGATACGAAAAAATATGCTTGAAATGAGCAAAAACAGTACAGGAATGTAAATAATTATAAAAAGAAAACAAAAGAGAAGTGAGTTAACAAGTCCCGTCCATACTCAAGAAGAGAATTAAGCTCTTCCTCTTAAGAGAGATGTATTAAAGAATTTGTGGACATCTTTTAAAACCACCACACTGGCTGATGGCAAGAAGCCTCAGGTCCTCACCATGTGGGTTTCTCCATTGGACTGCTTGAGTGTCCTTATTATATGGCAGCAGGGCTTCCACTGTGGAAGTAGGTGACCCAAGAGAGAACAATAAGGAATTCACAATATCTTTTATGGTCTAACTTAAGAAGTTACACTCTGTCATTTCTGCAGTATCCTATTGGTTACACAGGTCAGCCTTATTCAGGGTGGCAAGAGACTAAATGAGGACATGTATCTCAGGAACCAGGAATGACTGGGAGCCATCCTGGATGCTGGCAACCACATGTACCCACAGGAAGTAATAACTAATTCTGCCAGGGCATTCTGGGGTGGGGTCCACAAAGGAATGACATAGAGATGGGCTTTTTGGATCCCACCTTTGGATCCCACAGACTCTGAGAAAAATCTGAAGGATCAGTAAAGGTCATCTAGTCTATCCCTGACTTGAAGACAGAAAGTAAGAAAGAACCAGGACAGATGCCAGGGGAGTCTACTTTCCACTGGCTTTTGATGCTATTTCTAACTTTGCTCAGGATCTCTCATGTGTGCTGCTAAAATGCCTGTAGGTACTCTAGTCTCACAATATGCCATTAGACCAGGCAGGAGCTTCTTTAATAACAGGTATTAAGTACTTGATGAACCAAAATGGCTATTTAAAGCCGCTTTTTGTTCTCTCTTGTAATTCGGATGTGCGCTTCCTCAGGGGGGTTGGGAGAAATGAGGTAACAGCCCCCACCTCTACTCCTGTCAGTGTTTTCACATTCAGAACACAAAATCTCTACTGAGGGGCCTTTTAAAGCTTCTATATTTTTGGTGGGAGAGGAGACGAAGAGCAGTGAGAAGCTCAGCAGATTCTTAAAATATAAAATTTCCCATTCCTCTTGGAAAACCAAAAATAACTCCTGAGTTACAAATTAGAGGTCTTTGTTCTTTATTGTTTTTCCCGCAAAAGGTTTGGCATCATCACAACACTGCAAAGGTGGTCATTTCATTTTTTAAAATATTTATTTATTTATTTTGGCTGCACCGGGTCTTAGTTGCGGCACACGTGATCTTCGATGCGGCATGTCTAGCTGCGGCATGCAGGAGCTTTAGTTGCAGCATGTAGACTTCGTAGTTGTGGTATGCGGACTCTTAGTTGCAGCATGCATGTGGGATTTAGTTCCCCAACCAGGGATGGAAACTGTGCCCCCTGCATTGGGAGTGTGGAGTCTTACCCACTGGACCACCAGGGAAGTCCTGGTCATTTCATGTTTACTCTTTTTATTTTGTTATAAACTTTACATATTTCCACAAAAGAATAGTCTACAAACAACAATAATAACAAAACTAAATACAAAGAACTGTCCATGTAAAGAGAAAGAGGGTGAAGAAGGCTCCCTCACCTTTGTCCTGAAAGAGAGCTTTTCTTTCCTTCCTACGAGGCCAATAACACACTGGATCAGGGAGCACTTGTTGCAGGAAAGCCACAGGCTCAAAGCAACTCAAGACGCCAGCCCTCCTTTACAGCTGGGTACCTCTGGACAGTGCAAGACATGTACCCCCACTGGCCTGCCCTGGAAACAGAGGGGCCTCCAGAGGTGCTCCATGCCTTGCTTTCCCTACTTTGTTTTTTCCTCTCATACTATTAAATACTATTTTGGGACATGTTCTCTGTGCCTGTGCTTTACATTTATTGACCTTCATCCTTCTGAAACCCTGTCACATTTTACAGTTACAGAAAGTAAAGCTCAGAGATCATATTAATCAAGAAGCTTTCTTTTACTGAAATGGAAAACTCAAATTCAAAATGGCTTAAGCAGAAAGACTGTTCATTGGCTCAGAGAACCAAAAAAGCCAAGCATATGATGGGCTTCAGGCATAGCTGGATCTACGTAGTCAAGTGAGCCACCAATACCGCCACCAAGACCACATTTCTCTCTCAGCCTCTTGTTTCTATACTCCGTGCAGGCAAGCTCTTCCTTCCTGGTATTGGGGGGTGTGGCTGAGACAACAAAGACACTACATTTGATTAAGTGTGGCAGCTGAAGGGGTGCTCCATTTGGATCTCCCTTCTTAAAGAACTTGCCATTCAGCTGAAGGAGGACCTTTAGCTGACAGCCTCCAGCTGTACCAGCTTCAGGATCCATGAGCTTCCTGGTCCACTACCAGCCAATGCCTGGACATGGCAAGGGCCTGGTCACTTCTGCCCAATGCATGACTCTTCTAATGCGTCAGAGTTCCCGTGGGATTGGCTGAGAAAGTCAGAGCAGATAGTGTTCTGAGGCTCCTCCTTTATCAGACATTACCCTCTCCCCTAAATAAACCTCTTGTGCCCCAAACTCCATCTCAGTGGCTTCCTCCTTCAGGGGTTAACTGAATCATCACATCTCACTGGCTTACTCGCCACTAGAAGCAGATGTTCTTGCTTCACACAGATCCCTTTGGATAACTTTGTACTGATTTTCAGTGTGCTCTTCTAACACCCAGCACCTTCAGCTGTGCCCTGGAGTTAGCGCTTCACCCTAAATGAACATTCAGATGGTCCAGGACCTACATCATCCCCTGCTTCCTCTCCTCCTTGCCCACCTGACGAATGACTGGCAGGTTAAGAGTCTCAATGCCAAGCCTCTTTGCCTCCAGGCAGACCTTGTAAGAAATAACCTGCCCCCCAAAGTTCCTTGGAGGGGTCAGGGTAAAGCTACCTTCCACAGGACTCTGCCAGAAATCACTTTGCCCGGCCTTCTCACCTTCTCTGTCCTGCTTCTCCCCCTCCACCTCCCATCTGTCTGGGCATACTTCCTTATTAAATCACTTACATGTGAATCCTTCTCTAAGGGTGTGCTTCTCAGGAACCCAACCAAGAACCACAGCTGGGGCCAAAGCACCTGTCAAGTGGCTCTCTCCTATGGAACAGTCCTTCTGGGTCCTCTCCCGCTTTTTGCTCCATCTGGCCTATGGGTGCTTGCTGCTTCCTACTGTCACTAACTCTAGAGCGCTTTCCTGGTCCTTGATTGTTTCCCTGGGTCCCTTCCCATCCTTTTTGAGTAGCCCTTTCATTAAACTCTCCCCAGTCACCCCTTTGAAGCGTGCTGCCTGTTTCCTGCCAGAACCCTGAATGATAAATGTGATCATTCCAGGATTTTTTTTTTTAATTACCTATCTAGGGACTTTCCTGGTGGCGCAGTGGTTAAGAATCTGCCTGCCAATGCAGGGGACACGGGTTCGAGCCCTGGTCCGGGAAGATCCCACATGCCACAGAGCAACTAAGCCTGTGCACCACAACTACTGAGCCTGCTCTCTAGAGCCCATGAGCCACAACTACTGAAGCCCGCACTCCTAGAGGCTGTTCTCCAAAACAAGAGAAGCCACCACAATGAGAAGCCCGCGCACCGCAACGAAGAGTAGCCCCCACCCGACGCAACTAGAGAAAGCCTGCACGCAGCAGTGAAGACCCAATGCAGCCAAAAATAAATAAATTTATTTTTTTTAAAATTACCTATCTATCTGTCTATCTATGTATCTATCTATCTATGAAATTCATAGTAACCTAGAGGTTTGGAAAGAGACACAAATTTTACACTGAGGAATGATTGCCCTTTTATCCCATCCAGTCAATTTGGCTGTGGGACTGACTGTATGTAATATAATAAGCTAAATTAGAGATAATATCAAGAGTCTGATTTTAAGGTTCTTCCTGATGTGAGGGCAGAGGTAATGATCTCCTAACTCCATTCAGCTCTCAAAAAGCCTTCCAGCTGGAAACAGCCAGTAAACAGCTTGCAGAAGGTGACATCTGGCACTAGATGGCAGTCATGCCTACTGGTGCTCCCGCTCACAGAAGCCACTGACAGTCCCAGCTTGCCTGGCCCGGCAAAAGCCAGTTCGCCTGCCAGCTCTCTACTCTTAAATCAGGGTTGTTCCACATTCCTCCAACATAGAAGCAGCTTGTGGGTTTTCCAGCAGCTTGTGGTTTTCCAGCACCTTGGGCCAGGGCCTGAGAAGGTTCCTATTTGTATCTCCTTCTATTGGCCCTCCCACAGTACCTCTGTTGCTAGACACTCAAACACTGATGCAGACCCACAGACCCACTGGGTCTATGGGGAAGAGGCTGTAGAACATAGATGCTTAGAGGGAATCCCTCCTGGTGCAGGAAATATTGGTGTGTTTGGGCTGCCACTCTTCCTTGCTCAATGACCTCCACAATTGCTTTAGTGGGCCTCCCCTACCACCTTTGAATTCAGCAAATGAGTGTCATTAGTTAAAATCATTATAGGGACTTCCCTGGTGGTCCAGTGGTTAAGAATCCACCTTCCAATGCAATGCAGAGGACGTGGGTTCGATCCCTGGTCGGGGAACTAAGATCCCGCAAGCTGCGCGGCACAGCCAAAAAAAAAAAAAAGAGACACTTTAAGTTGCAAGTAACTGAAGCCCTATGAAAATGAGCTTAAGCCAATAAAAAGATAGAATTGTTTAGTCAATAGCGTTAAGAGCCATACATATGTGAATTTAGTCACAACTGTATCCACATGAGCTTCAGGCGTGTCTGGAAAAAAAAAATGATCAGTAATCCATTTGTCTCCATCCATCTCTTCTCTTCTCTCTTGAGCGCAAACTCCCAAGTGCTGAAAGAAATAAATGCTTTTCTTCGTAGTTCTGCCAAGATCCCTAGACTAATCACGTGGAAGGGGGCCTGGGAGATGACATACCCAATTTGGTTAGGTCAAGTGCCCATTGCTAGAAAGAGGCATAGGTCAGGATGAGAATGAGGGAGGCTTGGATTTCCAAGAAAAAAATCAAGGTACTCTCACCTGAACAAGGGACACAGGACAAGCCAAGTCAGCAGATGCCCATGACAACCAGGCAGCTATGTAGGTTCCCTTTCCCCTTATTTCACTCACTTATCTATTGACTCATCCAGTACACCCAGGGGCTCCTGCCAGCTCTCGCTCTCCTTCCTGCTGAGGTAAAAGTCCTGCTTATTCAAGGACTCCTATCACACAGTCTTCTAACATCCTGTTCTTTTCCTTCAAAGCACTGATCAGTTCAAGATTATGTAGTGACATGTGTGATTATTAATCTGATATACATCTTTCCTCTAGATTTTGGTGCCCCTAGAGCCTCACACAGTGACTGGCACATAGCAGATACTCAGTAAACATGTGTTTATTCATTGATTTTATGCTTATCTATTAGACCCCCAGGTATAGTAAGTCCAACCAGACATGGCCCCCACCTGGCTTCTATCCTAGTGATGGAGACAGACAAGTAAAGCAATGCTCACAGTCCAAATGCAATGCTTTCTACAAGAGTGGTGGACTCAAGGGAGACTGGGAGAGGAATATCTAAATCAGAATGGTCCAGGAAGTTTCCCTTAAGAGTCATGATGTTGGCCTAACTTTAGAAAAATGAGAAGGCATATGCAGCAAGATGAAGGAGAGGAGGATGCCCTCAGAAGCACATTGGAAAACAAGGAAATGGGACATAGCCTGATGTAGTCTCAGTCTCAGTGCATTGACCCTCTGGGACAGAGGGTAACCACATAAGAATTATGTCTTTTAGCTAAGCCAATAACTTTTTGTGAAAAAGAAAATAAAAGGGGACAGCATCAAAAAAAAATTTTGGGGCTTCCCTGGTGGCGCAGTGGTTGAGAGTCCGCCTGCCAATGCAGGGGACACGGGTTCGTGCCCCGGTCCGAGAAGATCCCACATGCCACGGAGCGGCTGGGCCCGTGAGCCATGGCCACTGAGCCTGCGCCTCCGGAGCCTGTGCTCTGCAACGGGAGAGGCCGCAGCAGTGAGAGGCCCTCGTACCGCCAAAAAAAAAAAAAAAATTTGTGGGCAAAATACTAGCTTAAAAGGATATGGAGAAGCCCTCTGATTGTAGTAGCACCTGGCAGGGCAACTGCCACATAGTAGGCCCTCAATAAATGTGTGAGTGCCTGGATAAAAGTCATTGGAATCAATATGTTTTGCTTAAAACAGAAAACAAAGCCAACCTGGGATATGGCCCATTAAGAATCCAAGCAGACCCCTAAAGTTACACAAAATAAAAGGCAAAAGACATTACTGTAAAACGAGATTTATATAACCCTATCTGCGTGGAATAAAAATGTGCCCAGTTTCACATGCCTCTTGCTGCCAGGATCTGAGATTGTGCTGAGAAAGGGGTGGGAGGAGGCTGTTGGGGGGAATCACGTACAAGGCCAAGACACAGGCACAGAGAATTCAACATTTGGGGGTTTGAAAAGAAGCCCTGGAACACAAGCCTCTTTTGTTTCTCAGGCTTCTCTTAACTGCCATGTTTGAGACCTGGGATTTAGGAAGGAAGTTCTATTCAAAATGGCAGTTTCCACTTCATTATAAAGAAAGTTCAGTCACAGTCCCCAATTTCCCCTCAAGTTGTATTACTCGAAAACTGGTGGGTGTCGAGCCAAAAGACACAACAAAGCCAAACATCGGGAGAAGGAAGGATTTACTATTACTTGCAGCAAGTAAGGAGAACGCCAGGAATTGGCAAAATTGGGGAAGTTGTAAGCTAAGCGTACATGCATATTCATGAAGGCGCTTGGGCAGTTGACAGAGTCCAAGCTTTAGTTGAGAGCACCTCAGGCTAATCTTTACCATTGAAACAGAACTGGGAGTCTTTGCAACTGATATATTATCTTTGCTATTGTTACTTCTCTTGCCAGATAACAGTTGTTTGTTTCTGCATTCTTTTGTTCCTTTAAGATCATTAATTACTGAGACCTGTTCAAGGGCAAGCATTGTGGCCAGGATTAAATCACAAAATGGCTTAGGCCAAAAATGGCTTCCCTTATGTCAAGAAAGCCATGCCTGGTTCTCTTTCTCCAGGGACCCCCTATCGGCTTACAGTTGCAACCTGAGTCATTTGTGGAACAGCTGTGTTAAGTGGAGAGGAGAGTTATAAATAAAATCAGTGTGTCTTCTCGCAAATTGAAGCAGTTGCTGCTCCCCAGGCTGGCAGCAAAATCATGATTCAGAGTCTAAAGTTCTAGAACAATGTTTGTGAATCAACTCTCACAAAGGGCAATCAGCAGTTATGCCCTCACCCCCAGATCTCCTCTGTGTGAACCACCCCCAAGTATGCAAATTCATTGAACCTGGAAGCTCTTCATTCCAAACTAAGATGGGTGAGCTTTTGAAAGGGGTCTCTTCCCGTCACTGTATCTCACAGCCTTAGGCCAAAGGAAACCTGTCTTCTTTATTCAATATTTAATGTACTGAGAATCTTCCTTATTCTCCCCTCCAGATCATTAAATCTCTCTCAATAATAGCAAAGGCTTCTCTAGATCTTGTCCCAAGCCAGTCACTGTTTTAAGTGTTATATGCATATTTAATTAATTTGATGTCACAACAATCTTATGAGGGACATGCTGTCATCCTCCACTTTTCAGATGAGAAAGCTGAGGCCAGAGGTTTGTTAACTTGCCCAAGGTCATACAGCCCTTAAATGGTAAAGCCAATATTAGAACCAAAGCCATGTGTCTCCACAGCACACATTCTCAACCACTGTGATGCTTCATATGAGGGGTGCCACCTAAGCAGGGCTGAGCTATCCCTGTCACAGCCCCACTCTACTAACCATGCCTGATTCCCTCCTCCTTCCCTCTTCATTCAAGGGGATTAGGAAGAAGCTGCTAACCTTGACCAGGCATGAGCCAATCATCCATTTTCCCTGCCTCAGTGATTGGCTCAGAGCTGGGCTTGTGACCCAGTCAGAGCCAGTGAGTCATGACCAGACTTTTCCTGGGGCTTCTGGGAGAAAGAAGTCCTCCGTTCCTTCCTGGTTTTGGTGGATGGGAGGAGGTGGGGAAGAGGCGCTACTACAGCACTTTTATCGCTTTGAAGGGAGGCCAGCGAGGGGGAGTCAACAAACCGAGAAAACAGAACAAAAAGAGGGACCCACAGCATAGGACTCCAACGGCATTGCCAAGAGTACATAGTGTTGGGCTCATGCCACACAATATAATGAGGCCCCCTGGAGTTGGGCCAGGCATATTGCCACGACCTGATTTGCGCTCAGAATCCAGTGACTCCTGAAGTGCCAAGGACCTCCACACTCTTTGGTTCCATGAGTCAATACATCCCTTTTTAAAAGCCAATATGCGTAGGGTTTTCTGCAACTTGAATCAGAATGCAGCTTAATCAAAACAATCTCAATAAACCTTGTGAAGACTGGGCCAAAAAGCCCATTAGATAGAACAGTAGGCTTGCTGATCAGAGATGAATCATGCCTCAAGTTTCTCACCATGCTAAAGAACAGAGAAAGGGCCAAGTTCCTAAAATTCTCAACTGTTCTCAAGTTTTACATTTTTGTACAAATGGAGGACAACAGCAGCTCAGATAATCCTCCAAAATGGCTGTGAATGGATTCACTTTCCTAATTACATTTAACTCTGGTTAATGTTAAAATGACTTTAAATGCTCTTTCAGCAAGGCAGAGGGTCATGGACCAGCAGCCTGTTGAAGGGGCAAAGTCAGCCAGGCGTCAAAAAATAGCCAGGGAACCTGGGCTGGTGAGGAGTGTCCAAAGAGGACTTTAGCCTTATGTATGTGTTGATATCTTATAAAGGAATGTATTTGTAAATTATTTGTTAATAAATAAAAATTAACTTTAAAACAGATAGGGTTAAAGGACAAGTCATGTAATTGCATTATCTTTGATGAATGTTTACTTTTTTTTTTAAATAATGGAACCTGTCAAATGAAACATTATATGAATCACCACAGTGAACATCTGTTGTGCTTCTCCTTCTTTGGTATAGAATTTTAAAATGTGATAGCTTGCTTTTTGGGAAACACCTTCTCCTATTAACACCTGAGATTCAGGTACACGGTACTTGGTCCTGGTCTGGCCATGGGAGCAAATACAATAATTTGCTTCCTGAGCTCTCCTGGCTCTTTTTTCCTCCCTAACACTACTGGAAAGACAAAGCAGCAGCATAGTTTTTTAATCTCCCTGATCTTCTCTCCATCAAAAGAAAAGAAAAGAAAAGAAAAGCAGACAGAGCAACTAGATAGTAAAACCAAAAACTATGGACAACATCTACAACAAAACCAGGTGATAAGATGTGCCTGCCAAAAGTCCAAAATACAGGAAAGGGAGGACAACCACTACCAACACTATAAGATCTAAAGGATATTCACATTTATGCAGGAGAAACCAGAGGGAAGAAACCAGGGCATCTGATGGGCCAGCAAAAGGGTATTCATAGGAAGGCAGAGTGGGCTGATTTGAGCGAAGCGGTTGAAGTGACAGGGGTTTTGCCTGCTCCAATATCAGATGAGTACAAGGCATCTCTGATTTCAAAAGATACAAGATATCAAAGATTAACATAAATCAGAACTAGAAAATTATGGAATTAAGTGATAAATCTCAGGAAAAATTAGGAATAAATAAAAGTTATTTGAGGAATGAAACTAAATCAAAAAGAAAGCAAGAGTGAATACACATTATAGATATTGCCTTATGAGAAATAGAAGGTGCAAAAAGTTTTAAAATTAAAAAGAATGAAGAAAGAAAAAGGATTCAAGAGAAAGTGACAAATACTGAAGCCATGTAAATAAGATTCAACATATTATAATAGGAGTAACTGAAAGAAAATCAAACCAAGGGAACAATATGACAAGTACTAAAAATTATAATTCCACAAAACTTTCTTGAAATAAGATTTGAGGGGCTTTCCTGGTGGCGCAGTGGTTAAGAATCTGCCCACCAATGCAGGGGACACGGGTTCAAACCCTGGTCCGGGAAGATCCCAAATGCTGTGGAGCAACTAGGCCTGTGCGCCACAACTACTGAGCCTGCGCTCTAGAGCCCGCGAGCTACAACAACTGAAGCCTGTGCACCTACAGGCCATGTTCCGCAACAAGAGAAGCCACCGCAATGAGAAGCCCGCGCACTGCAACAAAGAGTAGCCCCTGCTCACCGCAACAAGAGAAAGCCCATGTGCAGCAATGAAAACCCAACACAGCCAAAAATAAAATAAATTAGAAACAAATAAATAAATTTATTTTAAAAAATAAGATTTGAAATTACATATTGAAAAGGCACACCTACACCTGAAAATATTGACCCAGAATGACCAACACCAAGAAATACTCTAGACTTTACAGGAAAAGAATTAAATTGGCCCTTTTTTGCATCAAGGCAAAAAGGCCAAGTGAATTATGATGGAAAGAAAATTAGATTTTCATTAACCTTTCAACAGCAATGCTTTATGCTGGAAGAAAATAGAGCCATATATAAGATAATCAAGGAGAGAAAATATGAGCCAAGGGTTTTGTATCCAATTGAACTGAGTATCCAACAGGGTAAAAGGGCACAGAAACAAATAACACATTATCAACATGCAAAAACTCAGGGAATCTTTTGTTTTTTTTAAGATTTATTTATTATTTTATTTATTTTCGGCTGAGTCAGGTCTTAGTTGCTGCAGGCGGGATCTTCGTTGAGGCATGCAGAATCTTTTCATTACAGCGCACGGTCTGCTTGGGTTTCTGTCTAATTGCAGTGCACTGGCTTCTCTCTAGTTGTGGCACGCAGGTTTTCTCTCTCTAGTTGTGGCGCGGGCTCCAGAGCGTGTGGGCTCTGAAGTTTGCAGTGTTTGCGGCATGCGGGCTCTAGTTGAGGCGTGTGAGTTCAGTAGCTGTGGTGCGCAGGCTTAGTTGCCCCCGTGGCATGTGGGATCTTAATTCTCTGACCAGGGATCACACCCGCATTTCCAGCATTTAAGGCAGATTCTTTACTACTAGACCACCAGGGAAGTCCCTCGGGGAATCTTGCTTAGGTTTGTGGTCACTTTGAAAAAGGAGCGTTTGTGATTGAGATGAGGCATATGGATGGCTTCTGAGATGGCTGACAATGTTTTATCTCTTTTCCTGAGGGGTGGTTTTAAGAGTATTCCCCTTACAATAATTCACTGATCTATATGTATGTTTGGTATAGTTTTCTGTAAATGTGTTTTATTTTATGATGTTTAAAAACAACAAAAATAAAATAAAATAGACAATTACACTTAGAGAGATTTGAACATAAACTAAGGATGATATCAGGGAACTATTGTTAAATTTTAGGTATGATATAATTGTATTGTAGTTATGTAGTAGAATGTTCTTATTTTTTTGGAGATGCATGTTGAAAAATTTACTGTAATTTACTTTAAAATGCTCTAGCAAAACAAAATTGATTCTGTGTAATATTTTGTTACTTTAAGTTTTATAAGACATTATGTATTATATAAAGATCTTAAGTGGTACAGTTACATGAGTTTTGACAAATGCCATTACTCTATCAAAATACAGAATATTTTCCCCAGAAAATTTTCTCCTGGCTCTTCCTAATGAATCCCCTCTCCTGCCCCCATTGAGGGAACCACTGTTCTGATAGTCTCTTTCACCATAGATTAGTTTTACCTGATCTAGAACTTCATCTAATGGAATTATGTAATATATACTCCTTAGACACACTTTTTTTTAAAACATTTTTAATATCCCTGAAATTGGAATGTATCTTAGAAATTGGTGGTGTCTTAACAATTAAATGGCAGTGTTTTCTCATTTTTACTGTTTTATAAAATAATGGAATGTCTTACAGTCAATGTCACCTTCTATTTGATGAAGTGTATTATATATATACAGATGAAGCAAATATGGTGAAAATGTTAACAGTTGTTGAATCTAGTTGGTGTTACATGGGTGTCCTACTTTTCTGAGTTTGAAAAGTTTTATATAAGAAAGTTTACTGAATACAGAAGTAAATAAAAGGATACCACAATTGTTATACCTTTTTTCCCCGTTAATTAAAGTGATGCTTAAATAATGGAATTGGCTGGAGCGCTTCTTGTCCTCTGCGAGGCCCTGATTATAGTAGAGGGACCTGGACACTCTAGACAGAGTAGCACATGATTATCAGTCTTTGTAAGATTTGCTTTTTTTCTCACATATATTCGTTTTCTTCCCTCTATCTCCCCAAACTTTTCAAAAGCCAAGAGCCTCTGTCCTCTGTGTCCCAAGGCAGTGAGAAAGGGGAGCTCTGCACTTGTGACCAAAGTGTCTAATCAAGCATCTAATCCAAATCTATGGCAAGAAAGGAAAGCTGGAGGCCCAGAACCAGGGCCTTGCAGCTGGAAGGCCAAGGTGCTGGTCCTCTAAGTAAAGAAATACTTCCAGTTGCTCCTTGTGAGTGGTGCTTCTGGCGTGAAAGCTGACACTTTTCTTTGCACTTATAGGGAAGGTGGCAGTGGCCAGCAGGCCCTATCCTCATCATCTGGGACTTGCATCACTGCTGTACCATCCAGCAGAAATGGTCTAAAAGGTCTGAACTCCTTTCCTATCCTGGAATCTGGCTTCCCCAGTCCCTTACCCTGTCACCTTTAGGAAGAGGCAGCCTGCCCTTTGTCCATGGAGGCAGAGAAGGTGACTCCACACTGCATATGTCACTTCAGCCACAGGCAGAATTACAGCTGACCACATCATGGCACAGACGTAGGTTTCCAATGGGAAGTTCAGACTTCGCCATTAGATAACCCATGTGGCCCAGAAGAAATCTCGAGCTCTTCCATTCCCAGTTTCCTCATTTGTAGGACAGGCTAATAGCACCCACCGCTCAGGGTGGCTGAAAATTAAGAGGACAAAAGGGAAAGCACTTAGCAAACTGTAAAACTACTTTCAATGTGGGCAGTTAACTTTTGGGGGGGAAGGGTGAGAGAAACATTTGTCAGCTGAAAAAAAAAGCACAACCTAAAAGTTGAGAATTATGCTTTATTTGGGGGACAAAACTGAGGACTTAAGCCCAGAAGACAGACTCTCAGATAGCTCTGAGGGACTGCTCTGAAGAAGTAAGTGAGGAGCCAGGATATATAAGAGTTTTTGCAACAAAAATCAGGTGGTTGGAACATTAAAAAATTACTGGGTTTTTAAAATTTATTTATTTTTGGCTGTGTTAGGTCTTTGTTGCTGTGCGTGAGCTTTTCGCTAGCTGCGGCGAGCAGGGGCTACTCTTCATTGCGGTGTGAGGGCTTCTCATTGTGGTGCCTTGTCTTTGTTGCAGAGCACGGGCTCTAGGCGCGGGGGCTTCGGTAGTGGTGGCTAATGGGCTCTAGAGCGTGGGCTCAGTAGTTGTGGCGCACGGGCTTAGTTGCTCCATGGCATGTGGGATCTTCCCAGACCAGGGCTCAAACCCATGTCCCCTGCATTGGCAGGTGAATACTTAACCACTGTGCCACCAGGGAAGTCCCTTTTTATTTTTTTAAATTTATTTATTTCGGCTGTGCCAGGTCTTAGTTGCAGCATGCGGGCTTCTTAGTCGCGGCACGCGGACTTCTTAGTTGTGGCATGTGGACTCTTAGTTGCAGCACGCAGGCTTCTTAGTTGCAGCAAGCGGACTCAGTTGTGCGGCATGCGGGCTTCTTAGTTGCCACATGCATGCGGGATCTAGTTCCCCGACCAGGGATCAAACCTGGGCCCCCTGCATTAGGAGCGCAGAGCCTTATGCACTGGACCACCAGGGAAGTCCCAAAAGATTACCGTTAATTAAAGAAAACCAGACATCTCAAGTTAATGAATTTAATGATTTTCTGTGTTTGGGAAGATGCAAGAGTCTGGGCTCATTGAAATCATTCCTTTGATGTGCATCTTAACTATCTAGGGCCAGTATCCTGTTTTCTCCATCCTGAGTCCCCTCAGGGTGCACAGTGAGGGTTGGCTGCAGTGGCTGCCGGCTTGATGGCTGCAACATCCTTTGCTTACTGATCTGGCAGGCAATATTTTTCATCCACACACTTCATCTCATATCTCAACTGGCTGATGGTGTGGGCAGCAGTCATAGCCCCCACTGGCCCCTATCCTCATGGAGCCAATGAGGCGCTCAGCATGGAGGAAATAAAGACACCAGCTTCCTGGTGTTTTTACCAGGCCCTGGCTTGTCCCACTTCACCTGTTACCTGCCTGCTGGAGGCCACAGGGAAGTTACTATGGTCACATATTATTTAAAAGGTGCTTGGAGTGACATCAGCAAGGTGGCGGGCTAGGAAGCACTAGGCCCTTGGAATGTTCCCCCATGGAAACATTAAATCAACAGCTAGAGACTGGCTACACTAACTTAAGAGGAGCTCTGCAAATCAAAGACCTATAGCAACCAAGCAAATGCCCAGTTTAAGTAAAAGCCACATTCAAAATGCAAGAGGTTTTGTGGTGTTTTACTTGCCCCTGCCCCACACTCTCCTCAGCGTGGCACACAGTGGTTTAGGGGAAGTGGCGATCCAATCCCCAGTTTTCCTCCATGAACCAGAGAAGGCAGAGTGGACCTAATTTTCAACATTTTAACCTGTGTGGAAGCTGTCTGATTGGTCCCTGTGTCGCCTAACTTGGAGCTCAGATGGCCAAACATGGCACAGCTCAGATCTGAGGCTGGGAAAACCTGTGGGCAGCAGTGGGCATGGCTCATGAAAGCCACAGGGGGAATACAGACCCACATATGCCTGGGGCAGAAGATTACTGATTGAAGAATACAATATACCACCTAGATCCCTTTAAAAAGCAGGGTGAGACACTTAGGGAAATTAAAACATTTAAAAGGTGCTGTGTATATGGGAGAATTGGGAATCGGAGTTTTTCGCTAACAGGGTGGCTCAAAGTGAGCCCTTAGATATTTTCAAGAGAGGAGTTGGCCATGCACTTGATTAGAGGGTTGGAAATGTCAGCCCCACCTCCCAAACTCCAGAGAGGTGAGTGAGTCTAGAGGTTAAGTTTAATCACCAGTGGTCAATGATGTAATCAATCATGCCTACGTAATGAAGCCTTGATTAAAAACTCTTGAACAGGGAGCCTTGGGGAGCTCATGGGTTGGTGAACGCGAAACCAAGTCCCCCTAAAACCGAGATCCCTTACCGAGTTTATGATTAATCTCTCTATCCAAAACATTATATCTTTTCTTCCCTCTGACCTCAATTCTGTGCTAACTGAACACTAATCAACCAGAGTCAGATGACTAAAATTGCTGTTGTAGGTAACAGCATTAAGATAACATTGTTAATGTACAAAAATCGGTTGTAGATCTCATCATTAACGACAAACTCAGGTTGTTTCGCCAGGGCAGGACGAGCCCCCCCAGGCCATGGACCACCTGACCAGAGACATCCTGACTCCTGAAACTATGATCAAGAAATGCCACAAGACGATGATTAATCCCAGCCTCTTTTTTCTTCCCCTTTAAAAAAACCCTGAACTCAAAGACCAAGTAGGAATGGGTCTGAGGCTTGTCTCCCCACTCCTTTGCTTTGATGCCCTACAGTAAACGCTGTACTTTCCTTCCCACAGCTTGTTGTCAGTAGATTGGCTTTGCAGTGCATCAGCAAGTGGACTCAAGTTTGGTAAGGTAACAAACACACCCATGTGCTGGGAGGATGGTATGCCCTCCTCCACTTCTCGTGCCACTGCTCTCCTCCCCATACCTGCCCTACACATCTCTTCCATTTGGCTGCTCCTGAGTTATATCCTTTATAATAAAATTGTTATAATAAGTATAGAACTTCCCTGAGTTCTGTGAGTCATCCTAGAGAATTACTGAATCTGATCGAGGGGTTGTGGGATCCCTTGAGTTTGTAGTTGTCGGGCACAAGGGCAGGTAGCTTGGGGACTCCATTTGTGGCTAGTGTCACAAGTGGGGGCAGTCTTATGGGACTGAGCCTTTAACCTTTGAGATCCTAAGTTCAGGTCTCAGCTCTGCCACTTATTAGCTGTGTGATCTTGATAAGCAGCCCAATCTCTCTGAACATCAGTTTTGCTATCTGTGTAATAAGGATCATAGTAGTAAATATGTTAGGGTTGCTCTGAGGCTTGTATGAAATGATGCAGTAAAGCGCTAAGCACAGTATCTGACACATTAAAAATGCTTAATAACTACTAGCTATAATTTTAATAATATTATTACTAATAAAGAAAGCTTTGGGCCAGGCCACCCTGATACTAAACCTAAATCACAGATAATCTGTGCCTGTTTCCCCAGGCATAAAATAGGAAACAGATTCCCTTTCTTTAAGAACTAGAATCCAGGAGTTCAGGGTTTTTAGAGCACTAGTCACCCATCCTCCTTGTATTGACGCCTTTACAATAAATGCTGCGTTTTCCTTCCCCCCACACACAAAATAATAATAATAATAATAATTAAAAGAATTAGAATCCAAAACTCCAAAAACTAAAGGAGTAAATGAGAACAACAAATGACAAGGGCTTATGGTATTGCATAAATATTTTTTTCTCTTAAGTTCCTAAGTCCCAAAACTATTTTGCAATCTTCTCTAGGTGAAAGATTCTGTGGCTTCATGAAGAAAATATCTGGGAAAACTCAGAGGGTAAACCAGTTGGAAGTATTGATTTGAGCCATTGCTTAATATTTTGTCTGTTTTGGGCACTGAATAGCTGAGGTCATTGAGTTTGCTGCTAAGGATTCTCTTTAAATTAGTCCCTTGGGCTGTTTCTGAAACCTTTCCCAAATGTCCTCCATGGAAGAAGTAAAGTCAGAGTCCTCATATCCTGGCAAGACCAGGGATCAAGAAATCAAGGAATGTGGAACAACAGACACACTCTGAATAAAGGAGGTTGCATTTGCTTCTGAAGCTTATACAACTGTTCTTTCTCTTTCGCTCCTCTACTCTTCCCTCTCCCTGTTCTCCAATACGTGGATTTTGTTGAGTCAGCTGCTAAAACAACAACGTGTCTGCATCTGTTTTGAAATGTTATCAATTCAATACTGAACTGCAAATACTGCTTTTGTGAAATGTCTCTATTCAGCACTCACGTGCTGCCCATCTCCTGCTGGACTGCAAACACCTTGAGAGCATGGACCTTATAGAATTGACTTCCTCATTCATTCAACAAAAATTTACTGAGAACCTCTGTGTGCCAGGTATCATTCCAGGTTCTAGGGATGCAGAGGAGCCTGTCCATTTCCCATCACCCCACACCCTAGTCCAGGCCAACCCTGTACCTTATTTGTGCCACAGTTCATCCTCCTGCACCCTCTATTGCCCCCCTCCAATTCATCCTCCATACAGCAGAATTTTAAACATAAATATGATCATGTCACTCCCTAGTTTTTTAGGCCTTCCAGGGGCTTCTAATTGTTCTTAGGATGAAAACCAAAATTCTTACATTCAGGACCTGGCCTGCCTGTCCTACCACTGCTCACCTCTGACCCCTGTCTTTCAGCCCTGCCCCTCCCTCACTGTCTGACCTGCAGTCACCCTAGCCTTCTTGGAGGTCTTCAGACCTCTCAGCCTTCAGCGATCCCTGGCCTGGGATGCTGTCCACCTCACCACTGACACTGAGATGGAGTGTGAGGTACAAGATGGATATTAGGAATCCACTCCTGTAAGAGGAAGTGGGAGGAAGCAGTAACAGGCAGAGAAAGAAAAACCATGATGCAGGTCTGCCAAAGCTTTGGCCAACCTCCTGGGGAAGGCCTGGAGCAAATACTGCTCCAGCATGTCCCACAGGCTTCTCCAGTTAGGGTGTGATGGTGATCTCACAAGGCGGTTCTGTGCAGGTGCTGTGCAAGGCTGTCTGCTGACCGCACCCCTTGGTTAAAGGCAAGTTCTCCCTTGACAGGTGAGAGGGCACATCTCTGTGTCTACCACACCTGCCAGTACTGCTATCCCTCATCATCCAGCCAGGCTGCCAGGCAGCTCCAGCTTGCGGGCCACTTCCTCTGGGAAAGCTTTGCTCAGACCTTTGGGCTATAAGTGCTCATAAAACTCCTCAGCAGTTATCATAGTTTGTAATCATGTTTGTGTGTGCAATCAATGTCTGCCTTCCCTAAGAAACTATATGTTCTGTGTAGGCAAGGAAGGTCTGTGAGACTCATTATAGACCCAGAGTTCAGCCAGCACCTGGCACCTGGTAGGTGCCCAGTAAAAACCTACTGAGGAAAGAAATAAAGATTGGTACCATGTCTTGCACACATATGACTTTCACAACTGTGTGGGTCATCAAGAGCTTGCTGTGTATTTGGATCTCTCAGCTAGCTCACAGGGAGGGCATCTATGATTATTTCAATCAGGTTTTGTCTCTGATATTTAGGAGCCTGCCTCCTGCCCTATCTTGACCTGGTCTAGAGGCAAAATAAAGGCAGAGTTCACACTATTACCAACACCATCATCATCACCACGACTACCACCCAAAAGCCTTTTAAGGGCTCAGTGCATTGCAATGGGCAGCTCCAATTTCCAAACCCAGAGAGCTACACAAGCCTGGTCTCTGCATGTATGGGCTTGCAGCACTGGGTTAGGAATCACACTTCCTACTCTACACTTAACTGTGCCACCTGAAAAGATTAAGTAACAAGTCAATCTCTCTGAGCTTCAACCGTAAAATAGGGATAATGTCTGCCCTTTCTCTTTCATTGATGTCTATCAGGTTCGAACTCCGTGATAGGCAAGAAAGTGCTTTGCAAATTGTGAAGTGTGGTTCACAGGAAAGTAAGGGAGCTTTCTTCTCATGCAATCATGACAGGTTGGCAAAGGACATATTTGGGACACTAGTTTTCTACAATGGTGACGTGGGAGCCCACGTACATGGGCTATGTGCTGGGCGTAGATGGGCTACGTGCTGGGTGTTGTTTTTCTCAGTTGCGCAGATGGATTTGTGCTCACCTAAGCCCGCCCTACCTCCCAGCCCACTGTCCCTTCTGATCAGGGGTGGAGACAGCAGGAAGGGACTGTGTTTACAGCATACACAGGTCAAGGTTAAGCGTGTTTTGGAGGTAGAAAGGAGCATGTGGGTGTGTGGCTCCCCAAGTGGGCAGAGCGAGTAAGAATATGACATTAAAGGCAGTGGAGTCCTTAGAGAAGCTAAGCTCCCCAGGGGAGAATCTTTTACCTGGAGACTGAATACCTAGCCATTGAGACAGAGGCTAGGAAGGAGCTAGTGCAGACACAGGTGCTGGGGATGGAACCAGTGATGAGAAGCCCAAATAACTTTCCAGGGACCTCGGCAGGCCAAGACAGTTTGCTAACATAGGAATTCTCAGCGCGATCTTTGGTTTCTGTTGCTCTCCCCATCCCCCTTTCCCCTTCATTGGTAATCAATTTATTTAATCAGAGTATATGGCATTCCCTTGATAAGGATGAACAAGAGTGATCCACAGCACTAGGTTCCAAACTCTTGACTTTTACAGTTACCTCACTGAACTTTCCCCAGAGTCCCACTAGGTAGGTGTGTTACCCCTTTTCACAGATGGGGAAACTAGGCTTACAAAGGCTAAGTAACATGTTCAAAGTCAGCCAAGTGGTAAGTGGCTATATGCACCTATATTCAAACCCAGATTTTCTAGTACCTGCTGTGTTTTTTAAGTTCCTCTTGCCCCCCACTTTCACGAATCTCATGTGTGTGTATTTGTTGGGGTGAGGAAGCTCTGGACTGTTTATCTGCCTGAAAACACCTAGACACAGAATTTCCAAGCCCAGGAGGGACCTCAGAGGTCATTTAATCCAACTTATTTTGCAGATAGAGAATCTGAGGCCCAGAGACAGGAAGTGACTTCTCCCACATCCTCTCTGTGGATTTTGTTGTCTCAGAACAGTTGTCTTCCATTCCTACTCCTGCCCCGCACTCACTCTGGGTAAGCCAGGATGCCTTTTCCTGCAGGTGCCTCAGCCAAAATAATAGTTACCATGCGCTGAGCATTCATTAGCAAACGTTTACTGGGTGTTTACTATGTACTGCGAACACTCAGAGGTGTTGTGAATATGATGAACAAGAAAAACGCTGCCCCTGCTCTCTAGAGCTTTCGTGGTTAATGGGGGTAGAAAGGAAATTAACACAGGTAACGGAGGTGTGGTAGCGTTTCAAATGGAGCTGTCAGGAAGCCTGACCCCCTGGTATATACCAGCTGCTTAGTCCTTTAATTTTCACGACATTCCTCAGAGGCTGTGAGCTGATCTCCGTTTTGACGACAAGGAAACCGACGCTGAGACGGGTAAGAGTGGCAGTCAAGTCCAAAACTCCTAAGCCCCGCTTATTACCAGCCCTCTTCTTACCAGCCCCCTTCTTACCAGCCCCCGTAGAGCGGCCACTGCCACCGTCGGGCCCTGGATGATGAAACCCGGGGCGAGGACTGCACCATCTCTCAGCCTGTGTCCTCGCAGGTGTTGGGGGAAGGGATGTAGGGGGGAATGCAGGATGCGCTTCCAGGGAGAAGCTGCAAATAGCTCTAAATTCGCAGAAGTTTGAGAAGGGCAGACCCCGCCAGGACCCGTCCCGGCACCGCATCCCCTCCGCCAGACAAAAGAGCCCGCCCAGCCTACAGCAGAGCCAGACCACCGCTCCCGCCTCTTGCCCGGCCCCCGATCAGGCCAGCGCGGGGCACTATGGGACTTGTAGTTCGACCAGCTCTCCACACCTGCTCTGAAAACAGACTAGGGAACTACAAGGCCCAGGAGCCAGCTGGCAGGCCCGGGCGGACTCGCCGGCTGTGGGTGTGCGATCGCAGGAGCCTTGTGGTGCGGGAGCTGGGATGCGGCTGCGGGCGCCAGAGCCGAGGAGCAGCTCCAGGCGCGCGCTCTAGCCGGACTAGAAGAGGGGGTGGCCAGGTGGCGACAGGCACGTTGCATGCATGCATTGGGAGCAGACTTTGCAAAACCCCTGTCGTGCGGTGCTTTGGCTCTGCAGCGGCGAGGTGCAGGGTCCGAGTCGACGGGGGATGGGCACCCGTCCCAGAAGCCAGGCTGGCACCGCTAGCTGCAAGAGCCCTTGGCTGGGCTTGGGGACGGGTGTCGGCGTGCCCGCCTTGGGCTGTGCGTGACGTGTGTGTTCTCTTCCCCTTTTTGTCCCAAGGTTTCTCTGGGTGGGCGCGCGATGCAGCGGGCGGCGGCGCTGGTCCGACGGGGCTGCTACCCCCGGACCCTCGGCCCCTGGGGCCGTGGTCAGAGCAGCGCGGCCGCCGAGGCCTCGGCGGTGCTCAAGGTGCGGCCCGAGCGGAGCCGGCGCGACCGCATCCTTACGCTCGAGTCCATGAACCCGCAGGTGAAGGCGGTGGAGTACGCGGTGCGGGGACCCATCGTGCTCAAGGCCGGCGAGATCGAGCTCGAGCTGCAGAGGGTGAGCGCTGGCTCCAGGGTCCGTGGGGCGGGAGGGCCCTGGGAGGCTAGGGGGCACTGGTGGGGGGGGGGTAGCAGCTGTCCCCTGCTGGGGTTCGCCCGCTGGACTTCCTCCCACCCGCGTGGCCAGCTCTTTCATTCAGCCCACCTTGGCTAAAACGATAGAATGCCCTCCCCCCATCCCTTTACCCGCCAGTGCCTGGCACCTGGCACAAAGAAAGGCCCTCAGATACGGTTCACTTGTTGAATTGAATTCATCAGTTATAATTGAGCTGCCCTTAGTGCCAGGCACTGCCTGCTATGCGGCCGTCCTACCCGCGTGGAACCAAGATCCATGGGGGGGTGGGGGTGGGGTGAGGACGACAACAGGCAGTAAAGAAAGAAACCAGAATTTCAGAGATCACATTAGGTACCAGGGGAGGGAGGAAGGCTCTGAGGAGACTTAGGTTTGCTCACGAAGATTTTCTTTCTCTGAGACCTTTTGGGTCATTTTGCCAGTAATGATTCCCTGACAAAAGTGGAGTTGTTGCAGAGTGTCCTGCACAATTCCTTCCCTTAGGCCCCCTTTGGAACCCTGACTGACAGCCATATCTTGTTCTCCCAGTGGGTAGCAGAGGCTTGGGCCTTTTGGGCCTTGGTAGGGTGGCCCTGGGACGTTCTTCCTCCTGGTGGCCGGCTGGCTGGGACCTTAACTTGAGTTCATAGCTGTGTGTAAAGTGACCACACACCCAGTAGTGATTTCTGCCTCCCTGCAACCAGGGCGGCTGGGGTGGGTGTAAGAGATGCCCCTGTAGGATACCAGAGTTCTAACCCAGGTGGAATTCAGGAGGCGGAGTCAAGAGGGTAATGTTAAAAAAAGTAAACACTCCTAAGATTTGTAAGAACTCATGACAGCAGTCACCCAGCTGCTTGCCTAAGATAGTTCTAACCCAGAAGAGGGGAGGGTTCCTTGATCTCGCTCTCACAGGCACCAGAACTGGATGTCTTGGGGGTGAGTTGGCCACTTAACGTTCCTTGAATGCATGGGAGGAAGCCGTGGTGGGACCGTTACATTAACGTGGGGACTTTGGGGGGTTGATGAGCTCATGGCTCGCTGAGACCTTGTTGGGACACTCAGTTCTGCTGACTCAAAACAGTGAGTTGGACAAGTCAGAGTCCAGTGTCTCCCTCTGACTCCTTGCAGGGCTAAGTTTAAAGCTTGGCCCACAGAAGGCTGGCTCGGTTTCTGTGCCTCCCTGTCCCGAAGGTGGGCCACAGGCAGAGAAAATGGGCTTTTGCTGCTCTGCTCCTTGCTGATACCTGACAGACTCTAGCTGGCCCTCCTTAAGACAACAGTCTCCCTGATAAGGCTGAGATTAAATTGTTTCCGGTTTATCACTTTACAACTGATTTTTCTGGTTCCAGAACTTGTAGGGGTTCCACGGATTATCTCTGCCTGTTGTTAAATAGCAGCTTGCGTGTGGGCTCCATGAAGTACAAGGATGATTAAGGCAGAAGGGGACACTGTCTTTGCCTTCAGGGATCTGATTGCCATATTGTCCTCTGGACCTGAGCTTCTCTTGCCCCAATTCTTTAAGGATTGGTGGGATTTTTTTAGCAGGCACAGAAAATGTGAGAGCATTCCAGGTGGAAGGAGGGCTGTGAGCGAAGACAGAAGGTTGGGAAGTTCTGGGCATTTGGGGAAGGGAATTGGTGCCATTTGGAGAGCACTGTCTGGCAGAGAGATATGGTAGATGAATAAGATGGAAAAGGGGGACTGGAGTCTTGTGTGCTGGGCTCAGTACTTTATGGTGCAAAGTTTGGTGTGCAATGGGGAACCAGGATGGTGTTCCAACAGGGTATGGCTCCATCATTGAGGTGGAGAAATTTCTTGGTCATTTGGGCTGGAAACACCCTGTGATTTCTAGGACAGATGGCCCCACTGCCATGTTCTACCCCTGAGTAAGTTGAGACATTCTTTCTGTCCACCTACATTCTCCGGTGCTTTCGTTCAAATTCATCCCTTCTTATTCTCTTTTCACTTGGTCGAATCTCAGTTGCCTGATTCTTGGTGCTGGAGATAATAGCCCCAGCCAAGCCAGCATAGCCTTGCTTAAACCTTTCATTCTCTAGAGACAGCCTCTCCATTTTGCTAGCTTGAACAGTGCCCCTTCTGAGAGAGCCATATTTTCCCAGTCTTTTTTTTTTTTTTTTGGCTTGGCTTGGCTTGCGTTGGCTTTGCACAGCTTCATTTTTTCTACCTCTATTTTGAACTCTAATGATCAAAACTGGACTGATGTTATTTTGAAGGGTTCGATTTGGTTAGAGATGGAATTTGTAGAGAGTTGAGTGACTTGGGGTAAATCTTCAATCCTCTCTGGGCTTTGGTTTCCCTAGTCTATAAAAGGAAGGTCGGGTGGGCCCAAGGTTTTTCCCCAGGTCCTGACTTTTGTGCCTTTTTGTCCATCTGAAGACCTTTAAGCTGCCTTTTGGAATCATTTCACCAGGTGCTCTGTAAATAGTACCGGCTGATTGGCTGGACACGTGGCTCTGGTTGTTTTTTTTTTTAACATCTTTATTGGAGTATAATTGCTTTACAATGGTGTGTTAGTTTCTTCTGTATAACAGAGTGAACCAACTATACGCATACGTATATCCCCATGTCCCCTCCCTCCGGCGTCTCCCTCCCACCCTCCCTATCCCACCCCTCTAGGTGGTCACAAAGCACCGAGCTGATCTCCCTGTGCTATGCGGCTGCTTCCCACTAGCTATCTATTTTACATTTAGTAGTGTATATATGTCAATGTGGCTCTGGTTTTTGACTGTGGCGTGGCTTGCCAGGCAAGTCTCGTCTGTCTTGCTTGGTGGTAGGAGTGGAGGAGAATGTTCAGGAGAGCCTGAAGGCGGAGGGGCACTTGACTAAGTGGGTGTGTGAAAGGGGCCATTCTCCTCCAGCCTGGGCTGTGTGCTCTCAGGGAGGCCCTGTTTCTCCCTGACAGCAGCTCTAAGTGGGAGAACCTATCAGCTTTTCAGATCCTGGTGTTCATTGGGAGCAGCATTTAAAAATAAGCGGCCATTAGTAGGAGTTTTGAAAAGATCTGTCTGTTCCTCCTCAACCTACTTCTTTTTCCCTTGTTTTATTGGGGGAAGGGAGGAGGTTGGCATAAGTGGAGACAGGAAGGCTTCTGTTTGTAAAAGTACACAGAGTCAGGGCAAAACATTTACGACGGGAAAAACTGAATACTGTTAACATCTGTGTGTGCTGCAACTAAACACAGTAAAAGTGGAGAATGCTGTAGCACCTCCTTATCGTTAGCTAAGAACTAAGTCTGGAAACTCTGGCTGTGCCAAGCACAAGAGGTGAAATCTCATCGATCATTTTCTTTAGAGCTTAGATACTATCTTAAAATAAAGAAATTTGTAGTGTAGGCTTCCATTTAGATGAACCCTCCACCCACCCACCCTGCCCAAGTCACCAAGGACCTGTATCCTGGGCTTTGCCTTTATGTGCTGTGGGCCTCAGACAAGTTACTCAGAGCACCTTGGCCTCAGTTATTCCTCTGCAAAATGAGCCCAATTTATTTCTCCTAAAGACTCGTTGGAGATGTTTAGTGATGATGCTTTGAACAGCTAGAAACCAGTCAGAACTCTTTTTTTTTTGGTCCGCGCTAAATGGCTTGTGGGATCTTATTAGTTCCCCTACCAGGGATTGAACTTATGCCCTCAGCAGTGAAAGTGTGGAGCCCTAACCACTGGACCGCCAGGGAATTCCCCAGTCAGAACTCTTAAGAGTCTTCATTTTCAAGATAATGAGAGTTGCTTGGGGAGAGTGCCAGGGGTCACTCTTTCCTTGCCTTCCCCTTGAGTCTCTGGGTCTAGGAATGTGGGGTTTGCTCTCCTGCCTGGGCCTTAGCCTTGCTATCTTGAATTATCCTGTTTGGAGCTCGTTCAGCTTTCATCCCTGCAAACCTCAGCTTCTACGGTTGACCCTCCCACAGGCCCCTAGACTTCAGGAACCTACGTCCAGCCTTCCCTGCTTCCATGGTTAGGAAACTCAGCCCTTGGAGCTCCCACCTCATCTCTTTTTTTTTTTTTTTTTGCGGTACGCGGGCCTCTCACTGTTGTGGCCTCTCCCGCTGCAGAGTACAGACTCCGGACGTGCAGGCTCAGCGGCCATGGCTCATGGGCCCAGCCGCTCTGTGGCATGTGGGATCCTCCCGGACCGGGGCACGAACCCGTGTCCCCTGCATGGGCAGGCGGACTCTCAACCACTGTGCCACCAGGGAAGCCCCCACCTCATCTCTTAATCACAGGCCTGTATAGGTTTGGCTCGGTTTCTTCCAGCTTTGCCTGTCATAATGGTCGGGGCCAGACCCTGTGCTGAGCCTCGGTTTCCTCAGCTGTGCAGCGCACCTGTTTTCAGGGACCCTGGGGACTAGCTGGGTTTGTCTCTGGGGCTTCCGTCTGGAGCTCTCTGTTGGATTTCCTGCCTGCCCAGTCTTGCTCATGGCCCTGGGGTCTTTTCACGTGGCCTTCCTGGCCTGGAGCCAGCTGTGCCCTCTCTCCCTTCTCTGAGTCCACTTCTTCATCAGCCTGGGCTCTGAAGGTGGCAGCCTCTCCTGTGTTGCCCACTTCTGTCGCAGGGCATGATTCATAAGTGTTTGTTGAAGGAGAGGGAGGCTCTCTGGGGACTCACCGTCCTACCAAACCTTCTCGCTCGCACGTCACATGAAATGACAGGAGCCACCCCTACCTCGAGGAAACTGCCTTGTGCCTGTTAGAATTGTCCATTGTCCTAATGCTGGGCCTGTGAGCTGGGAAGGACAATGCTAACTCCTTTTTCCTTCTCCCTGCTAACACCCTCTGAAATATGCCATCCCCAGAGCCTGGGGGCCTTCTCCTTGAGCCCTCCTTGAGCTGAACTGTGGGAAGAGAGCCCCCCTGTGTTGGCTCTCATCTCAGTGCCCCACAGGGAGGCAGCTCTGGGCAGGATGTGTGCAGATGAGTTAAACAGGTGGGCTCTAGGATGCTGGGAAGTGGAACTAGAAAGCTATGTGCTGACCTGGCAGGCTCCCGGAGGGCGGGGCTGAGGTGAGGTTGCCATTGGGTGTGCGTGCAGGCCTGGATGAGTCACTGTGGGCAGGAGCCTGCCCCTGACTCCTTGGTATTTCCCAACCCATGTAGATCTCAAGTGCCTAGATACAGGAGTCTCCTTTGTATGGTGGCCCTTGGCTCGGCAGGCTGGTCCCCTGCCCATTCAGAGGAGCCAGTTTCCCACCCTGCAGCTCGTCCATCATAGCGAACGAAGTGTCTGGAGACCATAGGTACCCAGACCCGAGAAAGGAGATGCTCTATGCTCCTAGGCTGCTTGTTGGCAGGCCCCAGATTGGTTGAGCCGTGCAGGGTGAGGACACAGGAAAGGAACATCCAGGGATCTGTTCCAGGCATTATTCTCTCCCTGAATTGGGCTGGCTGAGGGCCCACAGCTGTGTGTTGTAGTTCCTGGCCCTTGACTGTGACACATTTACTCCCTACCGAAGAATGGGCTGTGCCCACACCATGGAAATCACCTGAGTTCAGCTAGCCAGGCCTGGGGGACCGTGGCAATTGAGTCAGGCTGACAGAGCGTCCCATGCCAGGAGCCCAGGCCAGTGCCAAGGAGTGGGTCAGGTCTGCCCCTTTGCACACAGTGGCCTGGATTGCTCCACCTGTGGGACGAGCCCTGAGGCCACATGCCCCGAAGCCTGTCTCCAGGGTGCCTGCCCTCACCCCAGCCCAGCCCTGGGCAGTGGGTGGTGCTGTCCCCCTGCCTTGGTCCCCTGAGATGTCTTTCCATATTGGCCAGCCCTGAAGAACTTGGTAAAAGGAGCAGGAGGGAATTAAAAGGCCTTTCTCCCCGCTACCCGCCACCAGACGTAGCTTTTGGAGACTTATCAGGCCCTGTTTATGACGGTCCAGTGCTGTTTCTGGGGTGCCCTCCTCAACGCCCCATGCCTCCTGGCTCCTGAAGCAGCTGGAGAATTTCTGTATGGGAGGGGCTGAGGCGTGGCAGATGAGGGCCAGGAAGACTTGTTCGGCGGGCAGCTGCTTTCATCCCTTAAGCCCACTGGTCTTTACTTAAGGGGTATATTACTGAGTTAAAAAAGGGAAAATTTTCTAAAGTTGCTTTTATGCACACATTGTGTGAAATGGAGAAGGCAGGTGTCAGAACCATAGAATTGTACCTTTAAAATTTGTATTTAGGGTGCCTTTGGGGAAAGGGCAGCTGGAGATATGGGAAGGTGGCCAGGCATTCCACCCAGACCCCCCCTTGGTACTGCCACCCCTTGCCCCACCACCTTCTCCCTCCACCATGACCCTTGTGACCTTGTTCCTGGTCCAGCTTTGTAAGATGATGATGTTTGTACTCTGCCAAGTGCTTTCATACTGTTTGTCTCAGATAATCCTTTCAGCTGCCCTGGGAGGTCCTTGAACCTGCTGTTGATTCTAACTCTTACAGTGGCTAATTCTGGATTTATCAGTGAGCTGCGTGGAGTTCCCACATTTCCAGATCCCCACAGCTCTCCATCCAAAATGCATTTTCTCCTTAGCAGCAGCCGGAGTGTCCTGCAGTCACCTCCCCAGTGACATTGTTGCCAGGGTTTCCGAGTTCCTCCTCTCTCTGCCATCTCTGTTCTGTGCTAAACGCATTGCTCAGGCAGTGGCCTCAGTTTTGCTCTTCAGCCAGTCTTTTCATCCCTGACGCTTTTTATTTTTCAATATGAAAATCAGCCGACATTCTTCATCCTGCAAAGACAGGGTTGCAAGAGAATGACCCCCAAGAGGTCCCTGCTGATCAGTGTCTTCTGGAGGGGAGGGTGGCTGCAGTGCCCTAGTCATTCACTTAGGGGTGGAGGTGGAGCTGCGCTTGGGGGGAGGGAGCCGGCAGTTGTGGGATCCTCTCCCTGATGTTTTCTGCTGCAGACCCCTCCCTCCCTCCCACCACATTTGCCCCAGGGTCAGCGTGGACCTGCAGCTGCCTCAGGGTGCTCTGGCAGCCCAGGAAGCTCTTCTGGCCTTTTCAGAAAATGGGTGACCTTTTGAAGCTTTAATTTCCTAATCTGTAAAAAGGGTTGTATATGGGTTGGCCGAAAATTTCATTCGGATTTTTCCATAACATCTTATGAAAAACCGAAAAACCGAAACCAATTTTTGGGCCAACCCAATACTGGCCCTTCCTCATAGGGGTGGTTGTGAAGGTCAAATGGGACCAAGCATGTCAAGGGCACTGGGCCTGACACCTGGCAAGGCTCAGAATAGGGCTGCTTATTAATATCCTGTTGAGCATTGCTTGGCCTCTGGAATCCAGGGTCTGAGAGTCACTAAGTAACCACCTGTTGCTTTCTCTCTACTCAGGGTATCAAAAAACCATTCACTGAAGTCATCCGTGCCAACATCGGGGATGCCCAAGCCATGGGCCAGCAGCCAATCACCTTCCTCCGACAGGTGAGCTGGCCCTCAGGAACAGAGGCCACTGGGACAGCAGGGAACCAGCCAGCCAGACCCATTACATTACCTCTGCCTCCTTGTCTATCCAGCTCCCTCAGGACACAGCAGACACCAGAATCCCACAGGGAGGTGCCATTGAAGTAGCAGCCCCCTCCAGTGCCTGATGTCCCCACTGGTTCTCTCCCTCAGTCTCCTCCCCTTCCAAAGCTGTCTAAAATTCCTAAACCCATTTTGAGGATGCTCTAGTATACAAGGCTCCCAGGTGCATGGTCCTGGATGCTGAGTTTGGAGCTGGGTTGGTGAGGGCATCAGAGAGTAGATGGGAGAGGTAGAGGCCCAGTGGGCTGGGAGATGGTGCGTGGGGGTCCAGGTATGGCTTCCCAAGTGAGAATCCCCAGGTTTGAGTGTTGGCTTTGCTGCTTACCAGCTGGGTGGCTTTGGGCAAGTGGAAATCACCAGACACTGCCTCGGAGGACTGCTGGGGGACTCCATGAGATGGAGAGTGTGAAGGCCCTCAAGAGGCACATTGCAGTGTTTCAGTTTGAGTGCCAATTGCAAGGATGCTGCATGGGCCAAAACTGTGGGATTGGTGGGCTAGAGGGGAAAAGTTAAGGTGGGAGAGTACTCCAGGGCCTGCTAGACAGAGGTTGGAGACCAGCTACAGCGAAAGCTTTTTCCCGGAGAAGGAATGGGGCAAAATTTGGTCCTTGTGTGGTTAAGGTTGGGAGGCTGGGGCAGGCAGCAAAGCTGAGTGCTGAATGCCCTGGTCTTTTCCTGCCCGTACTTCCTGCTGCAGGGACTGGCACACAGGAGGGGCGATCCTACCCTGCTCCCTGGGTGGAGGGTTGTTGGGGGCCCCGGGACCTCAGCCTGCAGCCCCTCAGGGAATTCACACAGGGTATGGGGGAGAAGAACCAAGGCTGGCAACGAACTCAGGAACATCCACTGCATGGACTCCTATGGCCACTGTTGCAGACCCCAGGAGCGTGCCAGCTGCCCATGAATGTCAGAGGCCCCAAGCTGGGCCCGTGGGGAGGAAGTAGATCAGACCAGACAGAGAGGCTCTGCCAGGGAAGTGGAGCAAGAGGAGGTCAGAGCATCCTGGTTGTCCTGGAAGCTCGTCCTGGAAGCACACAGCTTAGGGAGAGGAGAGGCCCAAGGTGGCTTCCCTCTGCAGAGGTTCCCCACACGTGCCTGGGGCGCCTCCTGTTGCCTCAGCCTTTTCTGGCTGTCTGGCACACTCCCGGATCCAGCTTGGTGCTGGCCTCCTCCAGCCTTCACAAGCACCCCAGGGAGGAGGGCAGGCTGGGTCACTGCCTATTGCACAAATCTTTTTGAAGAAAAGCTGGGCTCCAAGAAGCCTGCACCCGCCCAAAGTCCCCCAGCCGTGAGCCACAGCCTGCCTCAGTGCTCCTGGCACCGCTCTTAAGCTTCCAGCTTAGACTTGCCTGGTGAGCGGGGGTTTGCCAGCACTTTTGCAAACATTTCCTTGCTTAATCCTCTTAATTTGTGAGGTTAGGGTGATTTTCTCTGTTACAGAGATGAAAAAGCTGACTCGGTTTTCAGTTCTGGCCAGGAAAAGGGGTGATGGGGGGTGCTCAGGCTGTAGGCAGAGGTCTGTGCAATCCTGTCATCTGGGGTGCACCTGCCTCCTCAGCCCCAGCCCCCTGCTCTGGAACCCCTGGTTCTTGTGGCCTTGGGTGTGTGAGCTGCTGTCCTTTATGGAGGAGGTGGGGCAGAGTAAACAGCCTCCTTCTGTCCCCTGGCTCCTCGGAGGGTGGTGGCCCACCCTCCGCCTAGGCCCAGGTCATCATGGACCTTGCCTCTCACCATCTCCCTTCTGCTGCAGAGCGTCCACTTTCCTCCTCCCCGCCTGTCCCCAGGCCCCCACAGGCTGGGGCCCTTGTGGAGAGGCCTGTGAGGGCACTGTCCCTCAGAGTTGTCATCTCACACCGTCGCCTGCCCAGAGTCCTTTGTGCCCCTCCAGGGTGGGGGGTGCTGGGAGCCCAGCCCATGCCTCTGTTCCTCCAGGTGATGGCACTCTGTACCTACCCGAACCTGTTGGACAGCCCCAGCTTCCCAGAAGATGCTAAGAAACGAGCCCGGCGGATCCTACAGGCTTGTGGCGGGAACAGCTTGGGTGAGGCCCCGACTTGCCAGGTCCCAGCGGGCGTGAAAAGGACGTGTGTTCTCAGCGTGGGCCTGGGCCTCGGCCCAGAATGAAGGGTTACAGGTTGAGTGAGTGTGTGAATGTGTGTGGTGGCTGACGTGCAGAGTAAATGACAGTGTTCTTCTTGTCCGTGCTCTGTCAGCCTCTTGTTTGCTGAGCTTATGGGGTCGATGCCATCTTTTGGTGGATTGGGGCACTTCAGGCGCAAGAGCCTGCATTTGGCTGGATTTGGGGTTTACACTGGGAGGTGGCTTTGATGCTTAGCCCACCCTCAGAGCAGAAGGTTGAGCCCGAGGCAGCCTCCGAAGCCAGAGGCCAGAGGGAGGCACATGCCCCGCTGGCCCGGCTTCTCACTTCCCTGTGGCCACGCTGTGAGGTGCCTGTGGCCCCCTTTTGGTGGTTTCCTTGCTCTGAAGGTGCCGCCCACCCGCCCCCAACTTGTGTGTTATGTTCCCGTCACCGGACTGTGCTCCTTTGTGCTGGGAGCCCAGGCCCAGCCTCGGCCCCCAGCACCAGAGGGCTCCGTGGAGGAAGGCCCTGTAGATGTGAAAATGATCTTCTCTCCCTTCCCTGCTGAGATGGATTTCCAGCCTCTGGGCCTCTGGCTCTTTGTTCTCATCTCATGTTCTTTTTCCTGTTTATTTTTGCTTCATTCCTTTGCCCAGTGCCTACATAGGGAATCCAGCTTCCTTTGTCCTGAGGAAAATCGTTGTCCTTAGGGCTTTTTTAGGACTAGTGCCTAAATGTTTCAAAACATGGGACGGGGATTCATGTGGCTTGTTCAGCAGGGGATCAGCCACAATTGGCATCTCTGTCACCTCCCTGCCTTTCCCCTCCCCCTTTTCTGCTCTGTCCCTTTATGGAGAGCCCTATGCTTACTTTCCTGGCTGTGGTCACCCTACCAGCCCTCTGTCCAAGTTTGTGTCCTTCACAGTGTCCCTCTCAGGAAGAGGCCAGCTTCCCTGCCCGCCAGCCTGCTTGGGGTGTGGGCCAGCACCTTGTGTGGCAAGGACTGAACCACAAGCTGGCAGAGGCCAGCCCAGAGGCCTGGCCTCCAGGCTCCTCTTTCTTCCTGCACCCTCTGCCCAGCCCAGAGGACAAAGGCGCTTCTCTAAGACCCATGGCAGTGGGCCTGAGACTCCAGGAACTGCAACCTGGAGGTGGAGGGAGGGGGTTTGCTCTTGCATATCTGATGTTAATGTCTGGGGAACGGGGAGGGGATCTTGTTCCATGCACTAAGCCTCATCGACAAGTTTTTTTCTGTGTCAGCCAGGGCTGGGAGAATGGCATTGGGAGGCCATGTCCGTGTGAGTCGGGACTGTTGGCCTTTGGGGTTTTGGGAACCTGCACTGAGTTCTGTCTGGGGAGCTCATGAGGACAGGTGAAGTAGGTGCTCTCTGAGCCTCTTTCCTCATCCTTGAATTAGGAGATACTTCGTACCCACCTCCCGGGCTTGCAGGAAGGTTGGCATTTGTGCCCCTTGTCAGGTGTGGAGAAGCCCCGCCCTGGAGGTCACTACCTGTTCCTGCCCATCGTTGGGGGAGGGGCAGTGTCCTGGCCAAGACTGGGACAATGGGGGGGTGGTGCTCTGTCAACTAAGGCTTGGGCAGCCTGAGCACCTGCCCACAAAAATAAAGGAAATGGAAAATGTCAGTATGCCCAGGGCTACCCTGGCCCACGGAGAGATTATAAAATGTGTACACAAGGTCTTAGGGCTCACCTGGACGTGTTTTTATCATGCCCTTTAAAATTATTTCTTACTGGGGCTCCATTTATTTTTTGTTTGATGAGTAATCCAGCTCTCAGGCTGTGTCCCGGATCTTAAGTAGGATTGAGGTGAAACCTAGACACACCTGGGGGAGGTGGGAGCCGGGAGATAACGCCCTCGTCAGGCTCCTCTCTGAGCCCACGCCGTGTACCAGGCGCTGCTCTAGGCCCTGAGGGACACTGGTGAACAAGGCAGGTGGAGTTTCTGTGCTCGTGAAGCTCACTGTCAGATTTGGGAAAAACAAACATTTAAAAGAATTAACACAGAAACATAATCCCCAGCTTTCATGAGTTCTTAGAGAAAGAGCAGAGAGCTGTGGGGTTATAACAAGGGATTCTAATGTAGAGGGAGGGTTTAAGGAGAAACTGGCATTCAAATTCATGTGGAAGACGACTAAGAGAGTCAATGCACACCAGACAGAGGAAATGGTGTGCGCAAAGGCCTTGAGGTTTAAGGCTGAGTGTGATCGAGTGAAAGGGTCTGGGTGCGATGGCGCCAGGGGTTTGGCAGATGGTGCCAGTTTGTGGGCAGTGGGAGGCAGGTTGCCATGGGTCCCAGGGCAGAGTCCTACACAGGGGTAGGTGCTCTACAGCAATGAACAGAAGAAATAGGTGATGGTCCCTGCCCTCAAGTCAACATGGGGAGGCAGGGGTTCATCTGTATAAAATAAGATAACTGGAGAAATCACAGACTGGGAGAAAGGCTGGGGTGGGGCCCTATCTCAGGCTTCCTAGAGAGAGACTAGGTCTGAGTTGTGAAGGATCAGTGTGGTTCAGAGCATAACAGAAGGTGGAAGTCTGTGGCTGGCAGGAGCAGGGAGCTTGCCCGTGGGGGAAGGTCTGGGAATTCAGGGAAGCAGGTGAACTAAAGGCAGGAAGAAGAGGAGGCTTAGCTGGTGTGGAAATGGCCAGGCCTCATGGAGTGGAGGGGAGGGCACTGAAAGAAGGCAGAGGGAAATAGGGAGCACAGGAAACTTTCTGAGCATGGGAGCTCAAGAAATATCAAATAAGACATCCAGTAGAAGAAGGATTCTCTAACACCGGCTTCTGTACCTCCCCACTTTTTTATTTGCAAAATATTTCAGATGCATTCGATACCCCAAATAATGTGACAAGGCTCTGTACTCACCACCCAGGTTTGATACGTGTTAATGTTTGCCACTTGATCCTTAGAGAAGTGGTCCAGCCTCCTTCCCCCCTCCCCCGCCCCCACTTACAACTGGTTAGAGGGGAAAGGCCAGCCCAGTGCTGCACAGACCCTGAAACCCAGCACCTCCTGGGTGCTGGGCCTTGGATGCTGTGCACTGAGACCCAGAGAAGAGCTGGCCACTTTCCAGAGCTCCATCCTGCCTCCTGGTGGTGCTGTTGCAGTAGTCTTAGAAGGAATGAGCTGGTTTTCTTTAAACGTGTATAAAATTCAAATGGTATAAAAGGATATAGAGTGAAAGATCTGCCTCCCATCTCTGACCCCAAGCCTCCTGGTTCACTTCCCCAGAGAATTCACCTCACCAGTTTGAGTCTCCTTCCAGAGAGATTTTGTGCATGTGCAGGTACCTATTTTCAGTTGCTTTTTAAAAACATAAGTAGTGGCTTGACATTTTGAAAAAGTTTTTATGCAAACAGTAAAAAGCACAAATATTAATGTACAGCACCTATGTGTGCACACCTGTGTAACCCCTGCCCAGATCACGACATTGACCATTCCCAGCATCACAAAAGGCTCCTCTGTGCCCCTTTGCAGTCAATACCCCCAAGCCCAAAGTGGTCACCACTGTTTTTGAACTTCATGTAAATGGTGGTTTGGATTTTGATTCAAATTGGCAGCCTGAGCATGCTGTTGGCATGGGGTGGGGGTAGGTGGGTCATGCCTCACAGCCCCAGGGAATCTGTGGTTAGTGCTGGTGAAGGTTCTGGATTCCTGGGCTGGCAGGTGGTGCCATTTTGGGGTGACCATTCTCTCAAGTTTTGTGGAACCATGTGTAGGCAACAGTGATGGAAGCATGGCAGTCCCAGCTGTAATGGTACATACTGTCATAGAACGTGTAAACCCCAGTAGGGCGGGTAAAGCAGGTATGGGCACCATTCAACTGGTTAGAAGCCAGGGCCTGGAATAATGCTTGATATGTAAGTAGGTTCTCAGCAAATACTGGGTGGATGAATGGATGAGTGGGTGGGTGGACAGATGAACAGAAGGGCAGCTGGGTGGGCGGGCGGGCGGGTGAATGGATGTATGGATGAATGGATGGATAGCAGATGGGCAGATAGTTGGGTGAGTGGGCAGATACGTGGGTAGATGGATGGATGACAGGATGGGTGGATGAAGCCCAGATAGGTAGTTAAGCAGCTTGCCACAGTTCCAGAGCCTAGAGCAGTGAGAATAGGGCCACACTGAGACCTCCCTGACCTCCCCCTCCTTCCCACTCCCAGTTAATTATACGGATATCACAGACACTGTGGAGCCAGACATCCTGCCTCTAGTCACTGTCTTGCTTGCTGTCTTAACAGGATCTTACAGCGCTAGCCAGGGCGTCAACTGCATCCGGGAAGATGTGGCTGCCTATATCACCAGGAGAGATGGTGGTGTACCTGCAGACCCGGATAACATTTACCTGACCACTGGAGCTAGTGACGGCATTTCCGTACGTGTGAGGGTAGCTTGTTGTTGTCCACTGTTCACCCACGTGAAGAACAGCCTTGCACGTTAGGGCTGAGTGTGTGAGCCTGTTAGCAGGGGGACAGCCTGGGAGGAGAGGTTGGCCTCCCTCTGGTCGCTGCTGTTTGCCCCACCCTGGTAGCCTGCTCTCCTTACCTTGTTCAGTCTTCATGAACCTGGGTACCCCTGCAGCCTCAGTTTCCCTCCAGAGTGGCACCAGCAGGTCCAGCTGGGAGGAGTCAGGGGTCACTCGAGGGTGCCCGTCTTCCTGGCGACATCGGCCTTTCTCTCACTCAGCACATACGGTGTATCTGCTCTGCGAGGCACTGTGCCAGGTGCTGGGGAGACAAACACGTTTGGCCTCTGCTTACACATCAGTGCTGGATAAGACTGGCATTAATAGCACATAAATACATGTCAAATCTTAAGCTTTCAGTTTCTCTTCTGGAAGAGGACAAAGTGTTACAGGAGGGAGCAGCAGGGACTCTGACCTGGGGGGCTGGGGAGGGCAGGAAGGTTTCTCCAAGGAAGGCTGAACAGATAGAGATCTGGAAGCTGCGTACCTGTGAACTCAGGAAGGCAGGGGAGAGACAGGTTCGGAGCAGAAGGTCAGCATATATAGAGGCCTTGAGCTGGAAGGAGGCTGTGTGTCTGGAAACAGCATCAGGGGGGACGAGCACACATGGTGAGGGCCAGTTACCAGCAGTGGGCTGGGAAGCAGGTGGGGCCTTGTTGTCCTAAGAGCCTGGGAGCCACTGAAGGATTTGAAGTAGGCGGAGGGACATAATTATATTTAGGTTCTTAAGCTTTAAGTGTGGCAGGAGGGGGCATAATAGATGTAAGGGAGTGTTTAGGAGGCAAGAGAAGAGGTGGCTTGGGCTGGGGATCAGCCGTGGAAGAGGTGACGAGGGGCTGGTATCAAGTGTTCCATAGCGGAAGGGGCTGAACCCAGGGCCTGAGGAACCTGCAGCCTCCCTCCCCTTCCAGCACCCTGCCCCCGTGCCCAGTCAGTGCTGAGTGCCATCCACTCACTTTGTTCTCCCTACTCAGGGAGCCTGTCCTGTCTGACCCTTCCTTTAATGGAGTTATCTTTGTCTGTGTCTCTTGACTTCCAAGGCTCCTGTTTGTTAAATGCTTTAGTCCTTTCCTAAAGCCTTTCAAATGCATTAAACTCTTCCTTTAACCCAGGAGGAAACTGAGGCCCAGAGACCTTAGGTGGTCTGCCTGCTCTAAGTCAGCCTCTTGTGGCATTTGAGATTCTAGTGTTGGACTCAGGCTCCCAACCATGGCATCTTCCACTGTGTTCTGCCAAGGCCCGTCTCTGTTCCCAGAGAAGCCCAGGTATAGGTAGAGGTTCCAGAGGAGGGTTGGGGGAGAGGTCCTCAAGATTTAGTGAAAGAATCAAGTCATTGCAGTTTTTAATCCAGTGGCATTCTTGCAGCAAGGAGCCGAACCTGAGAAAGGAGCTAAGTCCGTGTGTAAGGTGGGGACTCACCCAGAAGAGTTTGGGCTTATTAATCCAGTGAATTATTGCCACCTCCACCAGTGCCCCACAGGAATCCCCAGGCCTGGTTTCTCAGGAATCCTATGAACCTAGGGCGCACTCAGCTTTGGAAACAGCCAGGTTGAAGCGCCACCTGGTGGCCATAGCTGGGTATTTTATCCCATTTCAACAATCCCTTGTTCAGGGGTCTGTCCAGCCTTGGGCACTGATAGCTACCAACCAGACAGATTCCTGAGCTCCACCCAAGACATACAGAATGAGTTTCAGGGGTGAGGTCAGAATAATTCTGAGACAGGGCCAGTTTGTGGGCTACTGCTTTAAAAGACCTCTAAAAAATACAAGTATTGCGTGTTAAACTACATACCATGCACTGTACTGAGAACTTTAAAACATTTTGCCTATTTCTCACAGCAGACCTCATTTTACAGATGAGGAAAGTGAGGCTCGGGGAAGTTCAGCCACTCCCATGGGGCTGCACTGGAGGCAGGCAGTGGGGTGGCTGGTGAAAGGCGGGGTTGGGGCCTTCCAGCTTGCCTGCTGCTGGTCAGCCCCCGCGGGTGGGAAGTGGCAGTGGCCTTGCAAGATGTGACTTCTCGGTTGCAGACGATCCTGAAGATCCTGGTCTCCGGGGGTGGCAAGTCACGGACGGGTGTGATGATACCCATCCCGCAGTACCCCCTCTACTCGGCGGTCATCTCTGAACTCGATGCCATCCAGGTGAACTATTACCTGGATGAGGACAACTGCTGGGCCCTGAACGTGAATGAGCTCCGGCGGGCCGTGCGGGAGGCCAAAGAGCACTGTGACCCCAAGGTGCTGTGCATCATCAACCCCGGGAACCCCACAGGTCTGTGCTTTACTACCTTGCCAGTTTCTTGGGGCGCAGGGGCAGGGTGGCTGCAGTACTGGATGTCTGGACACTAAAGATCTAAGAAATAATGAAGTCCTCTTTGCTCCCAGGTTCCCAATCCAACTTCAGATTTGCTAACCTAAAGCCATAAAATTTGCCGCAGGCCACCTTAGGAGGTGAGCAAATGCAGGCATTTTCCTGGGCAGGGTTGTATTAAGACCAGTTTTTCTCCTGTTCTTGCATTTGCAAAGAATCTTCTTTTTGAGGTCACGCACAAACCATCACCATTAATCATAGGCCTCATTTTACCCTTACTCCTACTTGTTTTTCTGAACCAGTTTTCAGATTGCTGGTGTGTGCGTTGTTTTTCTTTGATACAGCGTTACTGTGTACTTTGAGGCCTGAAAAGGAAATGCCATATTAAAAACAAAAGCGAACAAACCAAAAAAACCTGATTCCAGAAGTTGAAAATCACTCCTAATTTTGCGTATTTTTCTTTTTTAAAAAAAATGCACAGTTCTGCCTGTTTTGATCTTTCCAGGCTGCTGGCTTCATGTGCCCCCGATGCTATTCGGATGCAGAGAACAAGGGCTCCTCTCTCCTCCTTTGTTGAGATAAACTGGGTCAGGGCCAAAGCGTGGTGGAGTTGATTGTGGAATCTGTTTCTTGGGAACATCAAATGATGCTTCAATCAGCTGAAAGCGCCACTTGAATTCCTGAGCGCAGAAAATGGGTGCAGCTGCCCTCCACCCTGGTTTATTTACACCAACTGCTTGGGGGAAGGGATGAAGGGTCTAACCCTGGTTCAGTAGGAAAATGACAGAGCTGGGTTCTCAATCCTGGTTGCACATTAGAATCACAAAGGGAGCCTTTAAAAATGTCAAAGGCCAGGCTGCACCTCAGAATCTCTGGGGACGGGGCCCAGGCATCAGTATTCTATGCAGCTGAGGGTGAGAAGCACTGCCCTAGGATGATCGTGCTAAAACCTTAGCTTGTTAAGAAAAAAACAAACTGCTGGGCCCCACTTCTGGGTATTCTGATGTGATTAGGCTGGAGTGGGGCTTGACAATTTGCATTTCTAACAAGCCCCCAGGTGATGCTGATGCTACTGGTCCCAAACTTGGAGTAGTAGGCCCTACATCTTAGGAAATACTCTGTATACCTAGTTTATATCATAGGGTTGGTGACTTCTTGGCCAGGTGCTAACATAAATCTTCACCTGGCCGTCCTGGGAGAAATAACTGCACTAGAGACTTTCCTGTTTTAGGTCATAGGTGGGGGAGTCATGTGAGTATATGTTAATATAAGCAGTTTTTTGGGGTTTTCTGGCCATGCTGCACAGCTTGTGGGTTCTTAGCTCTCCGACCAGGGATTGAACCTGGGCCCTGAGAATGAAATCACTGAGTCCTAACCATTGGACCATCAGGGAATTCCCTCTCTGGGGTCTTAATGGGTGAAAATCAGCTATTGGAAGATGGGGGATGGAAAAATAGAAACCTACCTGTGATAACCATGTATCTTGCCTGAACCACACACTGTGACCACTTTGGCTAAAAGGTATCAAAATGGACTGGGATATAAGTGGCTAACAGGGCTCTTCGGGATTCAAGACAGAAACTCATCTTAAGACTTGAAGGGAGTGGATCTGTGACGTCCAGGGTAAAGCAGCACACTTGAATCAGCGTCATTGTCATAGGAACCCCAGGCCATTTCCCAGCTCTGCTCTTCTCTGGGTTGGAATCCTTCTCAGGAAGCATCTGTCCTGGGAGTGGCCTTCAGCAGTTCCAGTCATTGCCCAGCACCTAAGCGTCCTCCACAGAGAGCCTTGCCTATAGTTTCAGCCAAAGCCACAGGCCAGACTCTCACTGGCCCACGTTGGCCAACCTGCCCGTGCCTGACCTAGTTAAATCACTGAGGCTGATTGGCTGGGTCTGTATCCCATGTCCCTTGCTGGAGTTTAAAGAGAGGGAGTTCTCCCTGGGACAGCTGAGTGTTGTTGCTCAAAAAAGGGCAGAATGTAGGGCTGGTGCAAGCAACAGGTATCCCCATTAGTTTGTGGGAAATTCCTTTGGCCTGGCCTCTGGGAAGGGGCACTTAGACCCCTCCCCGGCTTTGAGGCCTACAGCAGAGCCACCTCTTTTGTGCAGTGGGCTCATGTCTCCCCCTGCTGGGCACAGCTGTGCCCTGCCCCTCTAGAGCCTATGTGGCTCCTCCTGTACCACCATGTGTGTTTGTCCATCCATTGGCTCAGCAGTCATGTTCTGAGTGACTCCTTCGTCCCAGGCAAAGACTGGAGAGAAGTAAGCTCTGTCCTTGTCCTACAGTTTGCATCGCTCATATCACAGGGATTATTTGCGCACAGCAGGTCTCCTTTCCTCTCCCGAGCTACAGGCTTCCTGAGGCCTGGCCCTTACTCAGTTCTCTCAGCACTCCCCCTGGCAGTATGTACACATGGTTTGATGCTCTTGGTGCTCAAACCTTTGCTTGCATTCTAACAGGATACACTTTGTGGGATGGCAGCCCTGGGAGAGAAGACCAGCAGCATTTTTAGGCAGGCTCAGCCCCCTGGATAGGCAGCTCCTGTCTGTCTGTGGGAACAGCAGCTGGTTCCTTGTAGCATCCAGGGCTACTACCCTTCCTAATTCCCAGAGCCATGAGCTTGCTGCATAGGAAGCCCGGTTGACCCTTTCTTGGCAGGAGACAGGTTGGTCCCTTAGGAAAGGAATTGGTTCATTGCTTAGACAGTTTAAGTCTGAAATCCTGGCTGAATCATACCATGCTCTTATAAGATACATCTATATATTTTTTCTAAGACTTATTTTTGTTATTCTTACATGGACAAGAATATAGTTATTTTTAACAAGAAGGTAACATACTCTACATACTGGTTTGCATCAAGATATAGATGCGTATATAAATAACACACGTGCACATACATACACACATAAATATATACATATATGTAACATCCATAGATGCACATTTATGTATAGTAAAGAAACAGCCTTTTGTGAGAAGTCAGCATGCCTGACTAGTGCTTTCCCAGAGGCTATGTGAGCACGTCAGACAACCCAGTGCCACACTTACGGTGGGCCTCAGGAAATATTGGGAAAAGCTTCATTTCTACCTTGTTGCATTTGTTCCTTTCCCCACCTAAACCCACAGTATTTCCTGTGAACTGATGGGTGAATATTTTGCTGCTGGCTGGCACTCATTTCTCTAAGATGGATGAAATGTTGAGTCAAGCCCTGAAGGGAGACCCTGGCAGGGACACTGCGGGTATCCGGAAGCATCCTCAGAGGGCGCAGCTCCCATGTAGCTGCTGACAGGAGAAGCCAGAGCTAGCAGGCAGGCTCATCTCATTTAGAGCTTATTCCACAGTATTTACCGGGGCCCTGCTGAGTGCTGGCTTTGAGGGTCAGCACTGAGCCCACAGACCTTGTCCCTGCCTCACGGAGCTTGTGTGGGCAGAAGGTGTAGCCAGTGCAGTTCTCCTGGTGTTGCCGCTGTGGGGTGAGGAGGAGAGTGGGGCTGAATGATTAAACTCCTTCAGTTTAACTTTCCTGCTCTTTATGATGTTGTCATGCCTTCTTGCCCTCCAGCACAGATTAATACAAATATACCCCCTCCACACACACACACCTCCAATAAGAATAGCAAGAAGGTTGGGTGTGAAACACTGCTCCCTCCACGTACCCAACTTAAGTGAGTCAGAGGGACGGGGCTGACCGTCAGGGCTCCCTGGAGGTTGACTGAACCCCCCGAGTCACAGCAGCTAGGGAGGGTGGTCCCACAGGGTCCTGGGGAATACAGATACCTGAGCGATTCTGATTGGGGTTCTTACCTGGGGACAATTTAAACAGCATTACAACCTACCTTCTGCTTTTGTTTGGGGACTTTTTAGGTCAGGTGCAGAGCAGAAAGTGCATAGAAGACGTGATTCACTTTGCCTGGGAAGAGAAGCTCTTTCTCCTGGCTGATGAGGTAAGAGCAGCCTTGGCTCTCAGAGGTGAGGGTGCGCTTTCTCTTCTGGGAGAGGGAGCCAGGCCTGGTTTTTCTATAGCCAGAGAGAATTTTCTAGGTGTTGGAAGAGAGATTCTAACAAGGTTGAGGATGTTCAGTGTTACACCCTGTGAGACTGACCAAAAATCATCCCAACGTTGGTTTGGAATCTTGGTTATAAGTTTCAGAAATCTAACCCAAACTACTTTAAACTTGAAAAGTAAAAAGGTGGCAGGGTCTCAGGAGTGGGGCTGGATCCAGGGACTCAAACCACATCTTCCACCTCCTTTCATTCCATCCTGCTGCCTTGGCCTCACACACGGGCCTGCTATCTTCCCAGTCTAGAAAGAGAGCATTTCTTCCTGGTGGTTCCAGCAAAAGTCTCAGAATTGAGCTTCACTGGTGCAGCTTGGGTCAAACACCCATTGCTGAGCCAATTACTGTGGCCCCATGGTTGCAATATGCAAACTGACCAGGCCTGGGCACGGGGCAGTGTCTCTGCCCTGTGCCCCCAAGCCTGCAGAGAGCGGCGGGGGGGGGGGGGGGGTGTTCACTGAGGCAAATTCAGGGCCTCTTTCTCAAGCAGGGAAAGTGGGTGCTAGGTGGGCCTGATGCTATGTCCTGTGAGGAGGGGAGTCTTAATTAACCCCCCACAGCTGCTGCTTCTTGAACCCCAGTTCTGGAGACAAGGCATGCCCATTCTTTTCCTGCAAGGAAAGAAATGAAAGACCCGTCATATCCTGTTTTCATTTCTTCATTGCTGCATGATTTCTAGTTAGTCGTAGCTTCTAACACACAAGCTTCATTTCTTTGCTTCTCAGCACCCGCACCGCCCCGCCCCCCACACAGAGCTTACCCACCAAATTGTTGCCGTGATTAATAGCAGATGGACCTAAAATGTTCATTTCTATGGGAGAGAATGTACAGCAGAGTGACCTGGTGCACAAACCTCTTCCCTCGGGGTCTGGGAAGGGAGGGGTGGGGGAGGAGGAAGCTCTGCCTGGCTTGTTGAAGGTGCAGCTGGCTTGACCCTCCTGCTGACCCACAGCACTCCAGAGAGCCTCAGTTTCCCTGATGTCCAAACTGGGTATGGGAAGCTCATCTCCAAGGGCAGATGGGACGCTTGCCTGCGGCGCGCTAGACTGTGTGGGGACAGGGAGGCGCTGCTCGCTCCAGTGTGGGCGCTGCTGGGTCTAGCGTGGGCGCTGCTCGCTCCAGTGTGGGGGCTGCTCGCTCCAGTGTGGGCGCTGACAGCAATGGTGGACAGAGAGCTGGGTGAGTGCCGTGACGTGTGGAGGGTACACAGTTAGCACTTCAGGTGCGGAGGTCAGGACAGGTACATGAACTGCTTTCACCACTCATCCTATTGCTGGAAGTGAGCATCACACGCCGGGAGGAAACCTGCTTGGGCAGGTGGGATACTTGATGTCGTCACTGGCACATGAGGCAGAAAGGAGATCTGGAGACTGGGTGGGAGAATCCAGTGGGCATCCATCCCGAGGCCTTCCCTCCTTGCTCTTCTGTAAGGTTCCCTCAAGCATGTCTGGCTTGGCAGTGGTGTCCGAGGCTGGGCTTCACGGCAGGCTGCCTGGCTGCAGTTTGGCCTGGAGCACCTGTGCCCTCCCTCAGCCGCCGCCTAGGTGGCTCAGGCTTCTGGGGGACTTGCGATGACTGTCTCCATCCCGTCCCCTCCTGCAGGTGTACCAGGACAACGTGTACTCTCCAGACTGCAGATTTCACTCCTTTAAGAAGGTGCTTTACGAGATGGGGCCCGAGTACTCCAGCAACGTGGAGCTCGCCTCCTTCCACTCCACCTCCAAGGGCTACATGGGCGAGTATGTGGGCCCCCACCTCCCTCCTGCTGCCCCTGGGCCTGCTTGGTCCCTGTGCTTCTCCGCCCTGCCCCACCTCAGTCTGCTGGACAGAGACAGCTGCCCTTATCCACCGACTCTGCTGATCTAAGAAGCAGGAGGAGACAGACCACACCTCCCCAAAGGGAGCATGGTGGTGTGAGGACAGACCTTGTGCAAGGGCTCGTGTAAAATAAGGCTGTGATGAAAATGAAAACAGGACCTCACAGCAGCTTCCAACGCTAGTGTTTTCTGCCAGCCATGTCGCTGTTGCTCTGACATTGACTGAACTCTGAGGGCCAGGGAAGGCAGGTTGAGTGGACAAATGCTGTCAGGCCAGTAGGGCAAGCTCTGTGTGCAGGAGCTCTGTATGCACCCTGCCTTAGCACTGTGTGACTTCTGGGGCCAGAGTCAGCTTCAATCCTGTATTCATTCATTCAGCTAATATTTATTGAGCACCTGCTATGAGTCCAGTACTGATCTCGGCCCTGAGGTTATAGCGGTGAGCAAACCACAGCCATCCCTGCCCTCACAGAGTTATGCTTTAGTGAGGAGAGAGAGGCAATAGACAAACGAATATCACATGTCAAGTGGGCAAAAATAATTAGAGAAGAGATGGGAAGGCTGAGAGGTGGGGTCTGGTCACTGAGGAGTTGGCTTTTGAGTTAAGACCCAAGGGAGGGGTTGTGGGGAGCTACACAGATGTCTGAGGAAAGAGCATTCCAGACAGAGGGAACAGCACGTGCAAAGGCCCTGAGGTGGAAGGAGCAGCTGTTTGAGGAGTGGCAAGGAGACTAGAAAGGAGTGAGAGAGAAAGTGGCAGAAGTTGCGACCAAAAAAAGTCATAGGAGGCCAGATCACCCGGGCTACTTAGATTATTTTTTACTTTTACTCAGAGTGAGATGGGAACCCTTGGAGGGTTTACACAGAGGTGTGACTTCTCCTGACTTATGTTTTACCAGATTCTCTGGTTGCTGTGTGATGAGGGTAGGGACAGAAGTGGGCATTCGAGTCAGAAGGCTGTTATGGTCCAGGGGAGATATCGTGGGCCAGGGTAGAGGTGGGGAGAAGACGTTTGATCTTGGATATGTTTGAAGGTGGAGTTGACAGGTGTTGCTTGATGGAAAAGGTGGGTGTGAGAGAGGGAAGTCTAGGATGATTCCCAAGTTTTTTGTTCAAACAGCAGGAAGGATAGAGTTGCCATCAATAGATGAGGATTGCTGTGTGTGAAGCAGGTTTTGGGGTAGAATTAGAAGTTGGTTTTGAATGTGTAGAATTTGCAGATGCCTTTTGGATGTCCAGATGGAGATGGATATGTGAGTCTGCAGCTCAGGGCTGATATCCAGCTGGAGATTAAAGTTTGTGAGATGTCAATGTATGAGTTGTTAGACAGACCTCTGAGCCTGGATGTCTCACCAGGGGTGAGTATAGATAGAGAAGAGGTCCAAGGACTGGGCCCAGGCCCTCCCTGCTCAGCAGTTAGGGGAGGAGAGGAGGAACCTACAAACTAGACTGAGATGGAAAGGCCAGTGTATTTACAGCTAAGGACATTCATTCCCCAGCGTTGTGGGAGTTCTGCTTTATGCCAGGTGTCAGGAGGGGGTCTGGAGGCCAGTGTAACTGTGAAGCTTCAAGAAATATTTTAGCCAGGTCAAGGGAGCTGTCCCCTTGGGATGGTCACCCAACTGTTCTTGGCTATATTTGATGTGGGCAGGGGTTGATCTATGCTGGTCTTTCTGGTCTACCCCAGTAGTGATGCTGTCTCCTTGCTAGGCTTTCATGTGTTGTGTAGCTCTTTTCCTAAACAAATATGTTCTCCATTAACTCATTTTTCAAACTCAAGTGTGTTTGTCACATACCCACCCATCTTTCCATCTGTGTTACTGATGACTGTTTTAATGGTAATACCCTGGATGTTGGTAACCTGCGGTGGTATCCTGTTGCCCTCAGATCCTGATTACCTAGGATCAGACTGATTTGCCCAATTTGATATTCTGCTCATCAGCAGAGAATAAAGCAGAAAGTTTCTTCTTTCAACTTTGTTACAGGAAACGTTTCCGAGATGCCAGAATTTATCTTCCCGCATTGGAAAAGCGAGTTGAGGGGTCACATGGGGATCTGTCTCTGCCAGTTCATTCTGCAGCCTGATCCCAAAAGTGTTTTATCGAATGTCTCATCATATCAGGTGCTCTGAGGTTGTGTGGGTGTGGTACACATACAGAGGAAGGCAGGAGCTGGTGCCTGCGTTTCTGTGCTTATTAGTCTGAATGTTATCAATCACAGTCCAGAAAGTGTGGCTGATGGAGCTGATTTCGTTCTGAAAGATTTTTGTTTTTGTTTTTGACTGTATGATCTCAGCTTATTTTCATGAGATTTGACTGTATATCAGTCAGGATCCTTTTGGAAATATGTAACAGAAACTCAAGTTGAACTGGCCTACATCAAAGAGGCTTTTTAAAAAATCCATATCAGGGCACTTCCCTGGTGGTCCGGTGGTAAAGAGTCTGCCTTACAGGGACTTGCCTGGTGGCACAGTAGTTAAGAATCCACATGCCAGTGCAGGGAACGTGGGTTCGATTCCCTGGTCGGGGAAGATCCCACATGCCGCGGAGCAACTAAGCCCGTACGCCACAACTACTGAGCCTGTGCTCTAGAGCCCTCGAGCCACAATACTGAAGCCCTCACACCTAGAACCCGTGCTCCACAGCAAGAGAAGCCACCACAATGAGAAGCCCGCACACTGCAGTGAAGAGTAGCCCCCCCTCACCGCAACTAAAGAAAGCCCGCGTGCAGCAGTGAAGACCCAACACAGCCAAAAGTAAAATTAAAAAATAAAGTAAAATAAAGAATCCGCCTTACAATGCAGGGGACGTGGGTTTGATTCCTAGCCAGGGAACTAAGATCCCACATGCCATGGGGCAACTAAGCCCACGCGCCACAACTACTGAGTTTGCGCGCCTCAACTAGAGCCCACGTACCACAAACTACAGAGCCCACGCGCCACAACTAGAGAGAAAACCCGCACGCCGCAACTAGAGAGAAGCCCATGCGCCGCAACGAAAGATCCCACACGCCTCAACAAATATCCCACGTGCCGCAACTAAGACCTGACGGAGCCAAAAATAAAGTTAAATAAATAAATAAATAATAAATCTTTAAAAAAATTTTTTTTAATCTTTATCAGTAAAAAGTCAAGGAGGGCTTCCCTGGTGGCGCAGCGGTTGAGAGTCCGCCTGCCGATGCATGGGACACGGGTTCGTGTCCCGGTCCGGGAAGATCCCACATGCTGCGGAGCAGCTGGGCCTGTGAGCCATGGCTGCTGAGCCTGCGCGTCCGGAGCCTGTGCTCCGCAACGGGAGAGGCCACAGCAGTGAGAGGCCCGCGTACCGCAAAAAAAAAAAAAAAAAAAAAGTCAAGGAGTGGACTTCCCTGGTGGTGCAGTGTTTAAGAATCCGCCTGCCAGTGCAGGGGACACGGGGTTGAGCCCTGGTCTGGGAAGATCCCGCATGCTGCAGAACAACTAAGCCCATGCGCCACAACTACTGAGCATGCGCTCTAGAGCTCGCGAGCCACAACTACTGAAGCCCGCGTACCTAGAACCCGTGCTCCGCAACAAGAGAAGCCACCGCAATGAGAAGCCCGTGCACCGCAACGAAGAGTAGCCCCTGCTCACCGCAGCTAGAGAAAGCCTGCACACAGCAACAAACACTCAACGCAGCCGAAAAAAAATAAAAAATAAAATTTAAAAAGTCAAAGAGTAAAGTTTAATCAGGGGGCTTAAAAGTGTCACCAGATCTCTTTCTGCTTTCTGACCTTGTCTTGTTTTCTTTCTCAGCTCTGCTTTCCTTTTTTTTTTTTTTGGCCACACTGCGTGGCTTGTGGGGTCTTAGTTCCCCTACCAGGAATAGAACCCTGGCCCTCGGCGGTGGAAGTGCCAAGTCCTAACCACTGGACCGCCAGGGAATTCCCTGCTTTGCTCTGCTTTGGGTTGGCTTTGTTTTCAGGCATCAGAAAGTTCTAGCCAAATCCTCAGGCTACTGCTCACATGCCCACCCCTCGAACCTGTGCAGGGGGTGCCCAGCCTGAATCACATGCCCCTTTGGAGCAGGGCTAGCATATAAGTTAAGAGTCAGGCTAAGCTGCTCTAACCAAAAGGCCCCAAAATACAGTGGCTCAAACAAGATGGAAGTGTGTCTCTGTGATAACAGCCCAAAGGTAGGGGGAGTCCAGGACTGGCTCTGCCCCGTAAGGTCATTCAGAGGTGGGCTGGTGGGCTGGCTCTGTTTTCTCAACATGGGGCACTGAGGCTGCTGCTCTGGCGTGTGCATTTCTCAGGAAGTGGGGAAAGGGAGAGAGGAAGGAGAGAGCATGCTTTTAAGGAAGTGATGCGGAATTTACACATATCACTCCCTTTCACTTTCCACTGGCAAGAGCTCGGCCACACCTGGAAACTCAGTGTTGGGCATGGGGACGTTTACAGAAGATTCTGGCCGGCTGGATGCACTTAGTAGAGGTCTCTCTGTGACTGGTGGGTCCTCTCCCCGTCTTCAACCTTTTAGGTGTGGCTACAGAGGAGGCTACATGGAGGTGATCAACCTGCACCCTGAGATCAAGGGCCAGCTGGTAAAGCTGCTCTCGGTGCGTCTGTGCCCGCCAGTGTCTGGGCAGGCTGCCATGGACATCGTTGTGAACCCCCCGGTGCCAGGAGAGGAATCCTTCGAACAGTTCAGCAGGGTGAGTCAGCTTGTCCCATGGCATGTCTGCATCACTGCTGCGGCCAGTGTTCACCATGTATTGTCTCAATGGCCAGCCTCTGTCTAGATGGCCTCCTGGGGGTGCTCGTGGTTCCACGTGGCGCCTGACTCACCCCAATGAGGTTAAGTCTCAGGATGCAGCTGGGCTGTATTTGAAGTGGGAGGACTGTTGCATGTGGGGGGGGGCAGGGTGCACCCCTTCCTCTTTCTCGCCTGTGAGCACCACGGATGGGCAGGCGCCCAGAGGGAATGGCCTTGTGTCCTGAGAACACCCTGGGTGGGAGTGGGAGGGGAATGATTCTGTTACTAAACTAAAAGGGGGAGATGGATGAGCATGGCATTGATTCTAGGCCACGGGCCTGCCTGTGGCTTAAGACACAGCTGCAGGCTGTCCTTGCAGCTTGAAGTGATGCAGTCAAACCTTTTTAACTGCAAGTGAGAAAAACCCAACTCTAAGTAGTTTAAACAGAAATGGAATTTATTGGTCATATAACCAAGAAGTCAGTTCCCAGCTGTTCTAAATTCACAACCTTTTTTAAAAATTGTGGTAAGATACGCAGAACATGCAATTTACCATTTTGATCATTTTTAACTGAACAGTTTAATGCATGAAGTACACTCAAATTGTTGTGCAACCATTACCACCGTCCAACTCCAGGAACTTTTCATCATCCCAGACTGAAGCTCTGTACCCATTAAACAATAACTCCTCATTTCCCCCTGCCACCAGCCCCTGGTGGCCTCTATTCTACTCTCTGTGAATATGACTACTCTAGGTACCTCATATACAGCGTTTGTCTTCTTGTGACTTTATTTCAATTAGCATGATGTCCTCAGGGTTTATCCCTGTTGTGGCATGTGTCGGACTGTGCCTCCTGTTTAAGGCTGAGTGACATTCCACTGTGTGTACATGCTACGTTTTGCTGATCCGCTCATCCGCAGGCCACAGCTCTTCACCCACACATTCCAGTAGTACTTGCAGAAGTGCTGGACTGCTTGCTCCAGCTTTGGACACATGTCCAGCTCTGAGCCTGTCACTGATGTGCTTTGCCTGGATCACGTGCCCCAAACACACCACATGGATTGGGGGAAGGGTGACTCCCCAAAATGAAGTGGTGGGGCTGTCTCCTAGAAGCATGTTCTAGGGTGTTCCATCCAGGCCCAAGTTCATTCAGACCAATGGGCAGGGACTGGTTTTTCTCATTTTCAGGAATGACATCCTGGTACAAGAGTAGAACCCATGGGCTTCCCTGGTGGCGCAGTGGTTGAGAGTCCGCCTGCCGATGCAGGGGACATGGGTTCATGCCCCGGTCTGGGAAGATCCCACGTGCCGTGGAGCGGCTGGGCCCGTGAGCCATGGCCGCTGAGCCTGGGTGTCCGGAGCCTGTGCTCCGCAACGGGAGAGGCCACAACAGTGAGAGGCCCGCGTACCACAAAAAAAAAAAAAGAGTAGAACCCATGACACAGCCTACCTAGGACCTACCTGTGGCCCGTGTGCTCCTGCCCCAGGTCACATGGCAGCCTCATGGGCTGAGCGTCTGTGGAAGAAGTTCCTGCAGAGGGACATGTGTTTCGCCCACCTCCCCCATTTGCTGTGCTTATGCACACGCAAGCTCACCTTCACCAGTCTGCCCTGACGCCCCAGTTTGAAGGGATAGTTTCCAGGGTCTTGAGCCATGATGTCCAGAGATGCTAACTCCTGTGCTTTCTCTGTCTCATCAGGAGAAAGAGTCCGTCTTGGGTAATCTGGCCAGAAAAGCTAAGCTGACAGAAGACCTGTTTAACCAAGTCCCAGGAATTCACTGCAACCCCTTGCAGGGGGCCATGTACGCCTTTCCTCGAATCTTCATCCCTGCCAAAGCCATGGAGGCAGCTCAGGTCAGGGGTGCCAGGTCAGGGCTGGCTCTCTCACTGGGTTCACATGGGACTGCTTCTTGCCATGGGGAGCTAAAGTGTTGGCCCTAGAGGCTCTGAACTTTGTGTATCCGTTGGTCAGATGGTACTTAGTGTGTAAAGATGACGGGCTCTCAGAGACCCAGCCCTGCAGCATGCTGCGTTGATGCGGCAGGTGTGAGGCCGGCCCCAGGTGAGCGGTGTGCTGAAGGCAGGTGCCCACGTGTGATATGATGCATTTAAAACTGGACAGAGGGCTTCCCTGGTAGCGCAGTGGTTGAGAGTCCACCTGCCGATTCAGGGAACACGGGTTCGTGCCCCGGTTCAGGAAGATCCCACGTGCCGCGGAGCGGCTGGACCCGTGAGCCATGGCTGCTGAGCCTGCGCATCCGTTGCCTGTGCTCCGCAACGGGAGAGGCCACAACAGTGAGAGGCCCGCGTACCGAAGGAAAAAAAAAAAAAAACTGAACAGATGCTGGGGAAGCATCAAGAGCAGTCTCTTCCACCTGGCCACAGTACCCTAGAGCAGCGCTTCTCAAACTTGAGTGTGTACATCGATCACCTGGGGTCCTGTTAAAAATGCCGATACTGGTTCAAGAAATCTTTGGAGGGGCCCAAGATTCTGCGTTTCTAGTAAGTTCTCAGGTGGTGCCGCAGACCCTGGTTTGAGGATCAAGGGCCAGAGCCGTATCTCTGAAAGTGTCCTTATACCTGCTTACCTCCTCGATACCTTGTTAAACATTCAAAATCTGGCCCCACCCCTCAGCCGATTGAATCAGAATTTCTGGTGTTGGAGCCTGAGAACCTATTTAACAGGTGGCCTGGTTGTGCAAACCGAAGTGTGAGAAGCACCAACAGTAGGGCCCCTGAGAGGCTTGTTCCTTGAGGCCCCCTGAGCAGAGACCTCAGGGCCCTGGCTTGGCGTATAGGACATGGCCAATGCTTGTGGAGCTGCTCCGTGGGGGTAGGGTACACAGGCAACAGCCTGGCACTCCCCACTGGAGAGCAGAAGCCCCGCAGCCCATGGCTGTCCCACAGTGGCCTTTGGGTTCTTTGTTCCTGGCCCCAGCTGCTTACAGCACCCAGCATCCTGCCTTGGTTCTCACAGGAGGGGAGGGCAGAAGGGCCCTGCCATGGGAAAGAACCTGCCATCTCAAGTGTATTTGGCTTTGAGATTGTAATGTTTGTACAGTGCGAAACCAGGAATGAATCCTAAGTTCTGTCCCACTCCCACAGGCCCATAAGATGGCCCCCGACATGTTCTACTGCATGAAGCTCCTGGAGGAGACGGGCATCTGTGTTGTGCCCGGCAGTGGCTTTGGGCAGAGGGAAGGCACCTACCACTTCAGGTACCACTTCCTCTACACCAGCGGGCTGGTCCCGGGTTTGTCTTGGGAAACTTGGGCTTCTTAACATCAAGGCACCTACAGAGACTGGGATGTGTGGAGCCCCTGTCCCCCCATCCCACTCCCATTCTGTCCTGCTGCAGAGATAGCTGAGACCCTGTGCCAGGGACTAAGGAAGACTGTGGGCGACGCCAAGGTCATCTCCTTGACTGCTCTGTCTCCCCTCCACTGCCCCCATCTATCATATGCCATCTGCAGTGTTTCCGTGCTATGTTTTCTTGTCCTTCCCCTGTCCCTTTTCAACTCTGTGATGGTATCATACAGCATCCAGGAGCTCAATAGCTTGTCCATTGCACCAAAAGCCTGCTGAGATGTTGCCTCTGAGACATGGTGGAATTGCTGTGCCTCCTTTCACAGGCATGTGACTCTGCTGGGCGAGCCGGAGCAGCTCAGCCTGGTCTTCCGCTGAGGCCAGTTCTGTTGCAAACAGCACCCTCTCCATGCACGGCACTCTCAGATGTTTCCTGCAGCAGATGCTAAAAACAGAAATGTCACGGGCTTAGCACCTGAGGCTAAGTCTTGAGGCAGTGAAGGTCGTGGGTAGGGCCCGCCCCCCGCAGTGGACAAACGTGTGGGTGGTGTGGATGGCCTTTCCACCCTTGTTGGGTTCACCTTGGCAATTCACAGCTCATTCAAGAAGTGGTTACTTCTCGAGAGCTGCCCTTAAGGCTGGGAAGCAGGCTGACAGTATTGGAGGGAGGAGTTAGTTACCATGGCAATGTGGGAATTCCTGTGGAGGAAAGTTATGACTGGAGGTTCTCACTGTGAGACAGATGGTGGAGATGGAAAAGGCCTGTCTAGCAGGAATGGAGTCTCGCTCTGTAGCCATAGGAAATACCAGGAGTCATGCGCTCGAGAAAGTTCTATGCACCTGTCAGAGTGTTGGGCAGACCTGCTATGATTATGGGTGGATGTGTTAGTGAGCTGAGATGCTGCCACCAGCTTATTGCTTTTGTTCACATATACGAGTTGGGTAAAAAAATGTGTGAATGGTGGGAGAAAGTGGTTCAACAAGTGCCAGGTGCTGTCCAGGGCCTGGAGCCATCGCAGTGGACAAGACAGGCCTGTCCCTCCCCACACAACTTGCCCGCACCACCTGGTCTCTGCAGCTGCAGGTGGAGGAGTGACCTGCCAGGTTCACTTCTCTCCCCTTTTCCAGAGCCACTTGTCTCCGACTGACGCTGTTCTCTTTCCTGACAGAATGACCATTCTTCCTCCGGTGGAGAAGCTAAAGACGGTTCTACAGAAGGTGAAGGACTTTCACATAAAGTTCCTGGAGAAGTACGCGTGAGGACTCCTCAGGCCCCAGAGGGAGACCTGGCCCTCAGCCTTCCTCCTGATGCCCACCCAGCCCAGACTGGATTCGCCCCCCCAGCGACTCCGCCTCAGGCCTTACGAAGGCCACTGGTCGCTTTCATCGTCATTTTGCCCCAGGAGACTTCTTTCTTTGTGCCTTGATGTTGGGAGCACCTCTCTTCTGAGCAAATGTGAATTGGGGTTGTCTCAGAAGCCCTGTTTTTTGATGCAACCAAAGTAGAGGGGACTTGCTCAGCGTATGTGGTGGTGTCCTCTGAATCTGTTGCTGTTGCTTTTGGAAAAGTCTTTTGGGGTTGAAACAGCCAGGGTGTGTTGGGTGAGCTGTTTCAGATCTGGAGAAACAAGGTGTCGGGAAATGTATAACTTAACCATGGTGAGGACTGGAAATCGCAAACTCACCACCATGATCTGTGAAATAAAACCTTTAGCGGTATGAAAATCTAGTCCTTCAAACAGGAGAGCCTAGAGTCCACTGGAGGCTCCGAGAGGGCCCGCCCTTCTGACCTGGAGGCAGACAGCCTGCTCTCAGACAAGAATGGTAAGGGCAGCAGCGCATGGGGCTGGACCGCATGCCAGACTAGGTCGTGGCGGGCACCGGGGGCTATGACCAAGGTCAGAGGGTCCTGCAGGGGAGGAGTGGGTGTGAGCCAGGCTCCGATTTGAACCGGGCCTCCACGTGGGAGCACACAGCAGGTAGTGAGGACTCTGCACACACGAGGGCTTTGGGTGAAGGGTTCTCTTGGGCACGCTTAGGCTGGGACGCCCGTCCAGGGATCTCCCTGGACTCCAGGGGCACAGGGTTCAGCCCAGCAATATCCCAGTCATGTAGAGGGATTCTACCTGGTGGTGTGTGGATCCATCCCACTGTTACCCAACAAACAAGCAGTCTCATCCAAGGGCTTGAGTGAGCCTTTAGGTGATAGTAGGGCAAGGAAACACTGAAAATGTCCTAGTGAGGGAGGGGTATCCTTAAGGACATGAAGACAGTTAAACCACACCCCCTTCCCATAGTGTTTGTTGAGTTGTTTCAAGCGGAATTTGGTCCATTTCCTAGCTCTTAATTGGTCAAAGTGCCTGGTAGCGTGGCTGCTGTGTACATGTGATCCGATTCAAAGTTTATAGAAGTATTTTACCTTATATGCAAAGTGTTTTGCCTCCACATCTGCTTCTGGCTCCCCTCCCAGACTCTGCAGACTGTCCTGTAGCATCAGTCATCTCTCGGGGGGGGGGGGGTGGGAGTTGGGGGATCATCCACCAAGTGCACAGTTTCCCTGGTATGAGCAAACCTGGGTGCAGGGCCCAACCTGTGCCCCCAGAAAGTGGGCACTACGGGTGGCAGCAGGCTTACGCCCTCTTTTCCTACTGTGGGCCTTCCCTGGTGGGCGGTTAGGGAAGCCAAGGCCAGCTCAGGAGTCTGGGGATCCAGCTAGTCCCAAAGTGGAATTGAAGGGACTGGAGAGAAATCTGAAAAGGCTAAAGGAGTGAGCTTTGAAAGCAGCCTCCTGTGCTATAATTCCCATGCCGGGTCCATGCAGGGGATGCAATAGGAAACTTCAAACTGTCCTTACCACTAGCATTACAGTCCCTATGAAGAAAGTAGCCACAATCTCAAGTAACAAAGGGAATGTTTGGGGACTTTTTCTTCCTTAAAAATTTGAGAAAATTGCACTTGTGCTTGTTGATGGTATAAAAACCAGGATGTGTCCCAGAGTTGTGAGATTTCTGGTGGAAAGGTTAAATAGTAGAAGCTAGTATATTTTTTATATTTTTGTAACAATTGCTTTTTTCATGGGGGGTGGGGTAGGGTTAGTATTTGTAGTTTTAACAAGCCCAGTAGTTTTTTTTATAAATCTCTTCAGATTATAAATAACCCCTAAAAACTTTGCAATGTTTACATGATTTTTTTAAAAGATGTCATATACACTTGGTTTGGTTTTAAAATAAATGAGTAAAAACTTAATGAGGTCAGCTGGTTTAGGAGGTTAACTTCATTCAGGTAGGAACGCTGATCATGGTAGATTTGATTTTCTGCAGATTCTGATGTCTTGTTTGGGGGCACCACCAGAGTAAGTCGTTTGTCATTTGAGGTCGCACTTTAAATCCACACCTGTGAAGTTTTCTGCTGTTCATCTAGATCTGCCTGTGGGGATGCTGGGCTATATCTTGTTGGTCCATCACCTTGCACCTTGAGGCCAGACTGGTTGTCCCCATGTTTGTGGATTTGCAGGAAGAGCTGACAGGCCTGCCTGTCCCTGTTTGCCATTCTGGATTCTCGTAGGCATCTCCTGACAAAGGTACTTCATGATAAGCTCTGGTGGAAATCTCTGGACAATAAAATATATGTCCAAAATGGTGACTGTGTTTAACTTGCTTTGTAGTTTAAATCTAAATATCAGGCGGACATCACTAATTGTATATCTTCACTCTTATGTTCATTCTTACGTTCCTAAGTCACAGCTTTTCAGTTTCCATTTCTTCTTAGGTGTCAACTCCAAGGACTCTGGGCTGCTTTTTATTGCTTGAGGTGGGGAAACTTCACCGATTCTTTAGAATGTTGTTCAAATGAAAGCAGACCTTGATTTTCTAGTGGGAGTGAAACAGGAACTAGCAGCTTCTTCACAGGGGGCAGGGGAGGGCAGGCAGGCAGGGAGAGCCAGAGAAGCAGTCCTGAGGCCAGTGGGGAAAGGGGAGCTGCCTATACAAGCGATTTCATTCATTTCCCTAGCCTTTCCCAGATCCATGTCAATGTTAAAGTGTGGTTCTGGGATTCAGAATTTTATTTTTCACTTAAAACAGAAACGTCTGTCTTTATTATAGAAAATTTGGAAAATATATTTTTTTAAAAATAGGATTCTTTCAGGAGGAAGACATGGAAACCTACTCAAAGTAGCTTCAGCAGAAGAGAATTTATTGTGTCATGTAAGAGGAATTTATTGAAATCCTGGAGGGATGCTGACTTTAGTTTTGATGTGCACTGTTAAGTGCAAAGCCTGCCTGTCCATCTGTCCAGTTCTGCATCGAAAAATCCCACGGAAGGGCTCTGCCTTGGTCCACATGCCCTTCTCTGAACAATCACTGTGGCCCTTGAGAATAGAGTCCTTTGGCTGGCCCTGTGCATGAGCGGTGGTAGAGGAGGGTCTAGAATCGCCAGACCCATCAGGGCCATTGGAGGAGAAGCTGCTCCCCACAGAAATGGGGGCTGGAGGTGGTGCCACACCCACAAACCTCATTTAACCACAGGTGGCTCTTTAGAGAGGGGCTGGGGAAGGAGGTGGTGTGTTCAAGGCAGGTTGAAAGTCATTACTGGTTGATAACCAAGGGGACTGAAGATGCTCTGCACACACACACTGTACACACACATACACACACAGGGACATGTGCATCTCCTTGTCTGGGGAGCAAACTTGGTGTAGTTTATTCTACAAAGATTTTATTAAATAGACAAGGATGGGGAAATACAGTAATTATTCTAGACTATTTTTGGTATAGTGTTTGCTGTAAACACACCTAGAAAGCTTTCAAATGTTTGATTTGAAAGCATAAGCCACAGACTTCTAGGGAATGGGGAATCAGAAGCTAATAAGATGTGGTCACTGTCCTCAAAAAGCCTACAGATGGAATGGCCACCAGATGGTTCAGTGCTCAAATCCCATCCACCCAACAGGGCTGGGCTTAAAAGAAGTATGTGGGTGACGCAAAGGAGGGAGGGGCTGATGCTGTTCTCTCCCTAGTTGGGGGTGCCTCTACCTACCTCTACTCTTTCCACAATGCCTTCTGAGGTCTTCCATATATCTTGTTTTTGGGCTTCATCCTGCCACCGAGCCAGGAGACCCCTCAAGAAAAAGAAAGATGAAACTCACTGCCAGACACCCACCCAACTCTCTTCCTTAAGAGGACACGTCAGAGTTTCCTATTTCATTCTCCCACTTGAAAAAATAAGAGGCACCCACACACCTATGGTCAATCAATCTATGGCATAGGGGCAAGAATGTACAATGGAGAGAAGACAGTCACTTCAATAAGTGGTGCAGGGAAAACTGGTCAGCTACATGTAAAACGTGATTAGAACATTTCTTCCCTCACGCCACCTACAAAAATAAACCCAAAATGGATTAAAGACCTAAATGGAAGACCCAAAACCATAAAACTCCTAGAAGAGAATGTAGGCAGTACATTTTTTTTTTTTTCGTTACGCGGGCCTCTCACTGTTGTGGCCTCTCTTGTTGCGGAGCACAGGCTCCGGACGTGCAGGCCCAGCGGCCATGGCTCACGGGCCCAGCTGCTCCGTGGCATGTGGGATCTTCCTGGACCGGGGCACGAACCCGTGTCCCCTGCATCGGCAGGCGGACTCTCAACCACTGCGCCACCAGGGAAGCCCGGCAGTACATTCTTTGACATAAATCGTAGCAATATTTCTTTGGATCTCTCTCTCAAGGCCAAAGAAATAAAAGCAAAAATAAACAAATTGGCCTTAATTAGACTTCAAAGTTTTTGCACAGCAAAGGAAACCATTTGCAAAATGAAAAGAACATACTGACTGGGAGAAAATATTTGCAAATGACCTGACTGACAAGGGGTTAATATCCAAAATCAGCTCATACAGTTCAAGGTTAAAAAAAAAAAAAAAAAAGCCAATCAAAACATGGGCAGAAAACCTGAATAGACATTTTTCCAAAGAAGATGTAACAGATGGCTGACAGGCACATGAAAAGATGCTTGAGAAAGAAAGAAAAAAATATCACCTCACACTGGTCAGAATGGCTATCATCAAAAAGTCTACAAATAACAAATGCTGGAGAGGGTGCAGGGAAAAGGGAACCCTGCTACACTATTGGTGGGAATGTAAATTGATACAGCCACTATGGAGACAGTATGGAGGTTCCTCAAAAACTAAAAATAGAACTACCATATGATCCAACAATCCCACTCTTGGGTATATATCTGGAAAAAATGAAAACACTCATTCACAAAGATACATGCATTCCAATGTTCATTGCAGCACTGTTTACAATAGCCAAGACATGGAAACAATCCAAGTGCCCATCATCAGAAGACTGGCTTAAGAAGATGTTGTATATATACATACACACACACACAATGGAATACAGCCATAAAAAAGAATGAAATAATGCCATTTGCAGCAATGTGGATGGACCTAGAGAATATCATACAAAATGAAGTAAGTCAGAGAAAGACAAATTGTGTATTGCATCACTTATACGTGAAATCTAAAACATGAATGTGTATAGCAAAACAGTATCATATAGAAAACAAACTACTGGTTACTAGTGGGGAGAGGGAAAGGGGAAAGGACATGATAGGAGTATGGGATTAAAAGATACAAACTACTATATATAAAATAGATAAGCAACAGGGATATATTGTACAGCAGAGGGAACTATAGCCATTATTTTGCAGTAACTTTTAATGGAGTATAATCTATTAAAATACTGAGCCACTATGCTTTACGCCTGAAAGTAATATAATATTGTAAATCAACTACAATTTAAAAAAAGAATCTGTCACTAAAAAAATTAGAAGATATAGAGTCGTCCCTTAGTATCCATGGGGGATTGGTCCCAGGATCTCCCAGGATACCAAAACCTGAGGATACTCAAATCCCTTATATAAAATGGTACAGTATTTGCATATAACTCACACATATTCTCCCATATACTTTAAATCATCTCTACATCACTTATAATACCGAATACAATGTAAATGCTACATGAATAGTTGTAAATACAATGTATATAGTGGCTGGTGTGTGGCTAATTCAACTTTTGCATTTTGGAATTTTCTGAAAAAAATATTTTTTGATTTGAGGTTGGTTCAATTCACAGATATGAAGGGCTGACTCTCATGTTTTTCTGTTTTTTTTTTTAACATCTTTATTGTGGTATAATTGCTTTACAATGGTGTGTTAGTTTCTGCTTTATAACAAACTGAATCAGTTATACATATACATATGTTCCCACATCTCTTCACTCTTGCGTCTCCCTCCCTCCCACCCTTCCTATCCCACCCCTCCAGGTGGTCACAGAGCACCGAGCTGATCTCCCTGTGCTATGCGGCTGCTTCCCACTAGCTATCTACCTTACGTTTGGTAGTGTATATATGTCCATGCCTCTCTCTCGCTTTGTCACAGCTCACCCTTCCCCCTGTTTTTTTTTTTTAATCTCCTCCCCAGTTTCGTCTGCTTTGCTCTGAATGCATAACCTTGAAGTCCTTTTGAAGATATTAAATTTCAAAACTGTAAAAACATCGAGAATCCTAGTGATGCTTAGGTCAGAGCACAAAAGTGTACATTAAATCACAGTGTAAAACAAAAAGTATTCTGATTATCAGAGTAAAGATGTTCATGTGGAAAAACTAGAAAATAAAAGTCAGAGAAGAAATTTTAAAATCCCCTGTAATTCTCTAACCAGAATTAATCAAGCCTACATTCCTTTTTTGGGGGTGCGCCACATGGTTTGCAGGATCCTAGTTCCCCAACCTTGACCAGGGATCGAGCCCAGGCCCTTGGCAGTGAAAATGTGGAGTCCTAACCACTAGACCGCCAAGGAATTCCCCTAACATTCCATACTGTCCTTTTCCTGAGAGTATTTTTATGTGGTTGAGATGTATGTGTGTGTTTAGATCCTTTTTTTTTTCCCCCTTCAACATTAGAACATGCTAATAAAAGTGCCTGATGAGCAGTTTGGTTGGCTACTTCATCAATGCTATGGATAAATAGCCATCTGGCTAAATGCACACTTAAGCATTTAGATTATATACAGTTCCTGGTTTTTAAAAATAATGCCACTTAATACATCCATACATAGAGAGGGTATTCCCCTCCCTCACGCTTGTGTTTTAAGGCTTGTTGTGGAACATGCTCAGGAGTGGGTGTTTTCCATGAACCTCCAGGTCCTTCACTCCTGAGGCAGAGCCAGAGCTGGGCAAATCATTGTGCACACCTTGGCTCTAGCACTTACCAGCTAAGAGGCCACTGAGCCTCAGTGTTGCCATTTGCAAAATGGAGCTAATCATACCTATTCATGGGGTAATAGAACAACTATGAGCACTGAATGGGAAAATGTATGTGTGTGGGGGGGAATTAGCATATCTCATGCAAATAGCTTCATTTGTTGACCACTTTCTGTGATAATCTGATTAATCTTTAGAGCAGTGCTGATATGATACATGTTCAATAAATGTTTAAACTGAAGGGAAAAATACACCCTTGGAATGCTAGATACAATATGAAAATGACACGTAGAGGAAGTGAGGACTCTTTCCCAATACTTCTGAACATACTCTGCCAGACAAAGTACACAGGTTATTTTTTCTGTCGGTGGTAACTTTTTTTGTCACAGTTTCTGAAATAAAAATGCATTGGGTCAAGTTACACTAGACTCCTTATGAGGTAGGTCCAATAAAAAAAAACACTTTTACAACTCTAGTGAAACTGGACATTTGTTTTTGGTGCAGGTCTATCTTGACCTGCTGGCACCAGTTAGGAACCGGTATTTACATGGAGTTGTGTCCTCTCCCAAAAGGAACTTTGTGGACCTTTTTCCCTTTATGGTTAAAGTAAGCTGCTATTTGCCATTTCCACCTTAAAACTTTAAAACAAAATGCTCCCAGTCGTTTGAGTCAGCATCATGGTACACTTTGAGTGACAGAGCCCCACTCCAGGAGTTAGAGAGTGTATGTTAGGATTCTTTTGGTTGTACATGACAGAAAACCAAATCTGAGAAGTCAAGAAGACCTGGAGAAGTCAAACCTACATTCCCCAGGCTCCCTTGCAGCTATGTGTGGCCATAAATTTAATGGGACATCATAAATAGTGTCATGTGGCAGCTTCTGGGAACTTTCCTTAGGAGAAAGCTGCCCTGTGTCCCTTTTCTTCCTTATCCTGTCCTCTAACTTCTTGGAATGCATGGGTGACAACTGAGACATGACAACAAGTGTTTCTTGTGCAGAAACACTGTGTAAGATTTTGCTATTATTTTTGTTGTTGTTATTACTCCACCCTAATCCTAATGACATAATCTTTTGTGCTTTCAGAATCATTTGCCTGGAATTTAGCTTGATCATCTCATCTTTGTTACCTACCAGGGCAGCCTAATAAGTGTTGGCAACAGTCATAGAAATGCTAACAACGCCTGCCATGCATCTAGCACTGGCTGAGTAGCTGTGTGTCAGGCACAGTGCTTGGTGATGGGGAACCAGCAGTGAGTAAGACGTGGTCTCATGGTTTATAAGGTTGATGATGCTTATGCTGATAAGAGTGGGAGAAGTAACAGTGATACACTGTTGATAGGAGTATAAGTCTGTACCATTTTTTTGGGAGAGCATTTTGGCGCGGTCAACATTAAGTATACACATGCCAACTTTAAAACTGCAGTAACTGGGACTTCACTGGTGGCGCAGTGGATAAGACTCCACACTCCCAGTGCAGGGACCCAGGTTCGATCCCTGGTCAGGGAACTAGATCCCACATGTATGCCGCAACTAAGAGTTCCCATGCCACAACTAAGGAGCCCACATGCCACAAATAAGGAGCCAGTGAGTCGCACCTAAGGGAGCCTGCCCACCACAACTGAGACCTGGTGCAACTAAATAAATAAATAAATAAATACTTAAAAAGAAAAAAAAAAACTACAGTAATCAAGACAGTATTGTATTACTTTAAGGAGAGACAAAAATAAAGAACAGAATAGAGTCCAGAAATAGAACCACATACATTTATCACTTTGGCATAAAAGAGACCACACACACACATATCTTTGACACATCTGTATTGACAAAATAATTTTTGACAAGCATGCTAAAGCAACCCAGCAGGAAAGGAAAGTCTCTTCAACAAATGGTGCTGCAACACCTGGGTATTCATATGGGGAAACAAATGAACTTCAACTCCTGCCTCACACATATGCAAAATTTGGGGTGGATCATAGACCTAAATTTAAGAGCTAAAATGATAAATCTTCTAGAGGAAAAACATAAGAGAAAAATCTTTGCGACTTATGATGTAAATATTTCTTAGGACAAAAAGGCACAAATCTTAAAACAAAAATAAATTGATAAATTGAACCACATCAAAATTAAGAGCTTCTGCCTTCTAAAAGGACATGATTAGGAAATTAAAAGACAAGCCACATGCTGGGAGAAAACACTTTCAGAACATAAATCTCATAAAAGTCTTGTAACAAGAGTATATAAAGAACTTCAGAAGTTAATAAGACAAACAACCCAATTAAAAAACAGAGGTGGGATGAATTGGGAGATTGAGATTGACATATATACACTATTATGTATAAAATAGATAACTAATGAGAACCTATTGTATAGCACAGGGAACTCTACTTGGTGCTCTGTGGCAACATAAATGGGAAGGAAATTCAAAAATGAGGGGATGTGTGTATACATATGGCTGATTCACTTTGCTGTGCAGCAGAAACTGACACAGCAGTGTAAAGCAACTATACGCCAATAAAAAAAATTTGTTTTTAAATGGGAAAGACTTGAACAGACACTTCACAAAAGAAGATATACAAATGGCCAATGAGCACATGGGAAGATGCCCAACATCATCAGTGACTGAAAGGAATGCGAATTAAAAGCACTGAGATGTCACTAGAGTGACTAAACTGAAGAAGATTGACAATACCAAATGCTGAAGGCATGGAATAACCAAAATCTCAGGGGTGATGCAATCACTTTGGAAGACTGGTGGCTTCTTACAAAGTCAAACATACATCTACTTAGTGACCCAGTAATTCCACTTCTAGCTAGGTGTTTCCCTAAGAAAAATAAATGTCCACACATGTCCACAGAGGCCTTGTCTGCGAAGGCTCTGTTTGGGAACCCCTCCCTGCACTGTGGCCTGGAATCTCTCATGAGGCAGAAAGCTGGGGCCATCCTAGGGCTCCCTTCATTTGGTCCCCATCTCTCAGGGAACACTGTCTTGTGTTGCCTGTTGTCCATTGTCTGAAAAATATTGTTTCCTGTGTTTTTTCCACTCAGTTTTTAGTTTTTTAATGTGGTTGGGTAAATCCAGTGCCCGTTGCTCCATCATAGCCTGGAGCAAAATTTTCCTGTTCCATGTCTTCATAGGGCTGTGTGCTACACTGTTACATTCATCTGTCAAAAATTATAGAACTGTCCACTTAGGATTTGTGTATTTCACTGTAAGTAAATTATAACTCAACAGACTTTACTGGGGTTGGGAAGGGAATACATCCTTGATCCAGAAATTTCACCTCTAGGAATTTATCCTAGAATGTTTTCCCACTTGTGAAACATGTGTTTGTGTATATATATATATATATATATATGAAATGAAATTTATATTTTAAGGTAGGACAAGAAAAAATTAAAGATAAAATTCTCTCTCTGTGTTTGTTTGGGCTGCCTTACCCCCTCCCTAATGTGTAGTGCACATCTACATTCCATTAACCAGAGCTCCTCAAAGATGGGAGTGCCTGCTCAACCATAAAGATCTCTTTTTTTTTCTTTCTTCGGACACTAGCAGTGTAAATTTTTAGAAGAATAATGTTCTTTCCCAGCTCTGTAGGGGTCATGATGACTTGCTTCTCACTTTGTACGTGCTTACCTGGACTACGTAACCTTGGTGAACTTTATGTATCGTATCAGTATGTCATTTTCATGTACGATCTTTTGTCTCAAAAATGTATATGACTGTGCCTCCAACTTCTAACAGGCATTCTCAGAGCTTTCTGAGAATCTGCTTCCCGAGTTATAATCCTCAGTTTGGCTTGAATAAAATGCCCTTTGTTTCTTCTTAACTTGACAGCTAATTGAATTTTCACTGACAGTATTCAAGGATGTTCTTGGCAGCATTGTTGGCCATAGCAAAAGAGGGGGAAAACCTACATATCCACTAATGAGGGATTGGTGTATCCCTCCAAACGAATACCATGCAACTGTTAATCCAGATTAGTACATCTATATCTACTGACATGAAAAGTCATCCAAGATCCACTATTAAATTGAAGTTGCAATTGCAATTGCCATACGTAGTACAGTGGTGGACATCTCAGTATTGTCTGATCAGACTCACCCTCTCCTGGGAATGTTCTCCCCCCACGTCAGGAGCTGCCTCACTCTAAGGTGAGTCTGTACCTCCTGGACTGCGGATGGATCAGTAAGTCCATTCCCAGGATTGTCTAACTTGAAATATGGTCTAATTCTCGAAAGGCTAAATTATTTTTAAAAAATGAATCTCAAGCCCCAGAGAAAAACATGGATCTTGTCTCATGGAGGAAAGCGGTCTTCAATGAGACAACAGAACTGACATTCAGAGAAGATCAGAGATGAGAGTCCATGGCCCAAAGGCCTTCACGGGTTTTGCCTTGAATTTCTTCAGTTGTTTTCAAAGTTCCCAGCTACATCCTCGCCGTTCCTGTGGCTTGGTTATCTGATTTATTGGATCCTAAGTGCCAATAAATTCTCCTTTTGGCCATGTTAGCCAGAGTTAAGTTCCTGTTGCTGCAGACACAGCGTATGTTAGTATATGGATAAGGAAAACTGAGGGGAAAAAAAGTTTTATAGATATATATATGTATGTATATATATCTGGTCTATAGATGCTCAAACTGCTCAGCTTGATTTTTAATAAAGGGAACTGGGAGGAGGAAATGGTGTGACCACAGCTATCCACAGCTGTTGCTGGGTTTATCAGGGCAGTAAGTGAGGCTGGGGCTAGTTTCATTTAAAGGTAGAAATGTGGATTTTGAGCGGGGAGTGGGGGTCTCCTGGGTAACCTTGAGATAGCTCTGTTCCTGACTAGTATTTGGTTATGGAAATCAGTCTCTCTCACTTGCTCTGTCTCTGTCTCTTTCAGTCTCTGTGTCTCTGTCTGTCTCTTAAAGACAAAGGATTTTCCCTCATAATGTTGTTCTGCCCTAAAATACTTAAGCTGACAAATCCTTAAGAAGAATTCTTAAGAATCACTAAGCAGCTAAAAAGTTGCAAGCCCTTACTTGTCTTTAGAGCTTTGCTGGATTCATCAGATTTAGTATTTAATCGCTTAATGTAATCTGTGTTCCTGGGAAAAAAATGTGTAAATCAAAGGATTTTTTTTTTTTTTTTTTTCTTTCCGTACACGGGCCTCTCACTGTTGTGGCCTCTCCCGTTGCGGAGCACAGGCTCTGGACGTGCAGGCTCAGCGGCCAAGGCTTACGGGCCCAGCCACTCTGAGGCATGTGGGATCTTCCCAGACTGGGGCACGAACCCGTGTCTCTTGCATCGGCAGGCGGACTCTCAACCACAGCACCACCAGGGAAGCCCCTATCAAAGGATTTTAAATTTCTGTTTGAACTTTATTTTTTTTATTTTTTATACAGCAAATTCTTATTAGTTATCTATTTTATACATTTTAGAGTTATATATGTCAATCCCAATCTCCCAATTCATCCCATCACTGCCACTGCCCCCCCCCACTTTCCCTCCATTGGTGTTCATACATTTGTTCTCTACATCTGTGTCTCAACTTCTGCCCTGCAAACCAGTTCATCTGTACCATTTTTCTAGGTTCCACATACATGCGTTAATACGTGATATTTGTTTTTCTCTTTCTGATTTACTTCACTCTGTATGACAGTCCCTAGATCCATCCACGTCTCAACAAATGACCCAATTTCATTCCTTTTTATGGCTGAGTAATATTCCATTGTATATATGTACCACAACTTCTTTATCTGTTTGTCTGTCGATGTGCATTTAGGTTGCTTCCATGACCTGGCTATTGTAAATAGTGCTGCAATGAACATTGAGGTGCATGCATCTTTTTGAATTATGGTTTTCTCTGGGTATATGCCCAGTAGTGGGATTGCTGGATCGTATGGTAATTCTATTTTTGTTTTTTTAAGGAACCTCCATACTGTTCTCCATAGTGGCTGTATCAGTTTACATTCCCACCAACAGTGCAAGAGGGTTCCCTTTTCTCCACACCCTCTCCAGCATTTGTTGTTTGTAGATTTCCTGATGATGCCCATTCTAACTGGTGTGAGGTTGTTTTTGTAGGTCCTTTTCTTCTCTTGTGTTTCCCACTTAGAGAAGTTCCTTAAGCATTTGTTGTAGAGCTCGTTTGGTGATGCTGATTTCTCTTAGATTTGCTTGTCTGTAAAGCTTTTGATTTGTCTGTCGAATCTGAATGAGATCCTTGCTGGGTACAGTAATCTTGGTTGCAGTTTCTTCCATTTCATCACTTTAAATATATCGTGCCACTCCCTTCTGACTTGATTTCTGTTGAGAAATCAGCTGTTAACCTTATGGGAGTTCCGTTGTATGTTATTTGTCATTTTTCCCTTGTTGCTTTTAATAATTTTTCTTTGCTTTTAATTTTTGTCAGTTTGATTACTATGTGTCTTGGCATGTTTCTCCTTGGGTTTATCCTGCCTGGGACTCTCTGTGCTTCCTGGACTTGGGTGGCTCTTTCCTTTCTCATGTTAGGGAAGTTTTCGACTATAATCTCTTCAAATATGTTCTCGGGTCCTTTCTCTCTCTCTTCTCCTTCTGGGACCCCTATAATGTGAATGTTGGTGCATTTAATGTTGTCCTAGAGGTCTCTTAGGGTGTTTTCCTTTCTTTTCATTCTTTTTTCTTTATTCTGTTCCATGGCAGTGAATTCCACCATTCTGTCTTCCAGGTTATTCTTCTGTCTCAGTTATTCTGCTATGGATTCCTTCTAGTGTAGTTTTCATTTCAGTTATTGTACTGTTCATCTCTGTTTGTTTGTTCTTTAATTCTTCTAGGTGTTTTTTCTTTAATTCTTCTAGGTCTTTGTTAAACATTTCTTGCATCTTCTTGATCTTTGCCTCCATTCTTTTTCTGAGGTCTTGGATCATCTTCACTCTCACTATTGTGAATTCTTTTTCTGGAAGGTTGCCTATCTCTACTTCATTGAATTGTTTTTCTAGGGTTTTATCTTGTTCCTTCATCTGGTTCATTCCTCTGCCTTTTCATTTTGTCTGTCTTTCTGTGAATGTGGTTTTCATTCCACAGGCTGCACGATTGTAGTTCTTCTTGCTTCTGCTCAAAGGATTTTTAATTGTTTAAATTGTGGCTTTTTAATAATAGTTGTTATGTTTATTTGTAAAAAAAAATAGCAAACACAGATAAGAAAAAATAAGAGAAAATCACTCATGGAAATGCAAATATAATCTGGGTAGTGCAGAAACTAAAGGGTTTATTGTTAATATGTTAGGTGTGATAATGGCATTGTAAACACATAAGAAATGTCATTTTCAAAGATGCATGTTGAATTATATAGGGATAACATTCAATGATGTCTGATATTTGCTTTAAAATACTTCAGGAGAGAGAGGTCTGTTTTTAAAAATAGGTGTGAAATGTTACTGTTCAAAAAAGTAGTGTAAGTTTTAAGATTAAACGGATTTCTTTATTGGAAAAAAAATAGGTGAAGCAAGTGTGGCCAAATATTGATGATAATTAATGAGTAGGGGCAATAGATTATAGAGGTTCATTTTATTATTTGACTTTTGTGTATATTTCATAATAAAAAGCATTTTTAAACACCTGTAACCTTCAAATGCAGAGAAAAATCATTATTTTCAACTTCACGTACATCCTATCAGAACAGTTATGCAGGCATATATTTTAAAAACAGCAATATATTGAATGCATTTTCTAGTATATAATTGACATCATGCCATAAAACATCCTTTACAACATTGTTTTTTAACAACTACATACTATGCATTGAATGGATGTAACAAAGTTTAATGGGGGGATGTTCAGGTAATTTTCAATTCCTTACAATCATAATCTTTCAATAAACATTCTTGTATTGCATCTTGTTGCACAGTCATAATTTTCCCAAGATAAAGGACTAGAAAGGTAATTCCCAGATGAAAAAATGTTTAAGCACCAGGGGGAGCTGGTCACCTATCCGATACCCAGAGGCTCTGTGTGTGTGTGTGTGTGTGTGTGTGTGTGTTTAAAAGCAAACCCTCGCCCTTGAACTCAGTAGCTGAGCCCATCTCTTGTGTCATATTTCAGCTTTGTGAGATGAAAGTGCAAAACACCTGGGCACACAGCCCCTAAAGAATGCCTGATACTCAGGAACACTTAACAGAGCCCCCAGTCTTTGAAACACTCTTACCAAGACAGAAAACAATGGATTAAATAGACATTATGGACATGTGTCAATGTAGAGATTCTGTGCAGTGGCAGGCAGGATGGGTTCTGGGTGGGTGGGTGGATGTGCACATCAGACTCTAGTCAGGTGTGAACATCCACTGGGCAGGTTTTAGCCTACAGGTGATTCTCTCTGCTACATTCTCATTTTGTAGGCCGTCTTGTAGTTATTTAGACCCTTTGACTGGCTTTGAGAGCCAGATCAGACTCTTTCACCAGGTTGCAGGGAAGGAAACCAAGATATTTAACAACTGACTTGCCTCAGAGGTTGTCAAGATACTAATTCAGGTGCTGTCCCACAGGCTCTATTCCCTGATAGATACACATCGCTTTGTCAGAAAGGGTCCTCTAGGGATGACTTCCGAACATTCCAGCTGGTCAAAGATGACAAAGGACAGAGCACAACAGCCAGGAGTGGAGGTAACACACCAACTCCCGGCCTCTCCCTGCCCACCCCCTGACAAATGTGGACAATTGATGTTTCTCAAACACACAAAATGCTCTCACCTTCCAGTCCCGAACACTTCTATATGAAAATGCTGGCACTGCCACTGCCCAGGTCATGTCATTTAGGTGAGAATGGCCCCACCTCAGGCTCACAGTTGGACACGGGACCCAGCCTGGTGCCCCTGACCCCAGTGATTGGTTCAAGGATGGCACATGACCAACACCAGGCCAATGGGCGCCCCACACAGGATTTGTGCTAGGAGGGTGGAAAAAGAGGTGCTGCTTTTACAGGCTTGCTGACTTGGTTGTATAGCACTGTATTAAAGAGCCTGGGCCTTGGAGTTTGGACTTGAATTGGAATCCTCCCTTCATCACTTATTGGCCATGTGACCTTTCTGAAATTTCTTCATATCTCTGAGATTTGGCTTCCTTACCTATAAACTGGAGCGATAGTAATTTCTACCTTACAGCGTTGTTGTGGGGTTTGTGTGATGTAACATATATAAAACACTAAGCCCTGAGCCTGGCACATGTCAGTCATTCCATGCTGTTGGATGGCTGTTATGACACTGTCCGCACCCTGAGGTATAGAAGAAGACAGCAAGCTTCCATCCTGCTAAGCCTCTTAGTCCACAACACTATTGCCCTCTCATCAAAGATATATACATCTGGGCTTCCCTGGTGGCGCAGTGGTTGAGAGTCCGCCTGCCGATGCGGGGGACACGGGTTCGTGCCCCAGTCCGGGAAGATCCCACATGTCGTGGAGCGGCTGGGCCCGTGAGCCTTGGCCGCTGAGCCTGCGCGTCCGGAGCCTGTGCTCCGCAGCGGGAGAGGCCACAACAGTGAGAGGCCTGCGTACCGCAAAAAAAAAAAAAGATATATACGTCTTTTTCCACTGTCAACATATATATATATAAATGAGGCATATATAAATGAGGCATCATCATATGGTGACCATGCACCTGGGATTTTCTGGGAACTCCCAATTTCAAATATTTGATCCTGTGGACAGAAAACAAATTGCAGCTTCTGGTCCGAGGAACATACTTCCTGTCCATCTATGATGGGGATGGACCAGCGCCATTGCTCTGGGCATGTGATTGAGGCCATTCTAGGAGACAGAGTGATTTGGGCTGGGCCACCCTTGTGTCAGGAAGGACTCAGTTGGTTGCCAAGTGACAGAAAACCCAACTTTAACTGCCTCTGAGAGTGAGGAAAGTACTTGTCCCTTAGAGCAGAAGTAAGCAAATTTTACCTATAAAGGGGAAGACAGTAAATATTTTAGACTTTACAGGCCACATGGTCCCTGTTGTAAGTGCTCAACCCTGCTATTGTAGCACAAGAGCAGCATAGAAAATATGGAAAAGAATGAGCATGGCTGTGTTCCAATAAAACTTTATTTACAAAAATAGGTGGTAGGTGATTTGACCCATGGGCTACAGTTTGCAGACCCCTGGCTTTAGAGGAAAACCAGAGTATAAGCACCCAGAGAGAGGGGATTGAATGAAGGTAGCTAAAATTTTTTTAAATGCCCTTTATAAGCCCTTAATACTCCTGACATAGTCTGACTTTTTTGTCCTCTTTAAGCAAACAAAGAGAAATAAGGTGACTAGCCTGGGATCCAGTCTATGTGGATGGAACAAGGAGAGGTTCTTTCTGTTTGTGGATCTACTAAATCAGGAGTTCAAATTCAGGACCTTAAAAAAGTGTAATAGTTCATGCTGGGGAGCTTGTGTGCTGAGGTTTTACTTCTTTATAAGCTGATCTCTTTTGTGTCAACTCTTAACAGACAGACCCCTGGACCCATGATTGCCCATGGATCAAGACTCTTGGACTTTCAACAATACAGTGTATTATGTATTATGGACTCTTCCTCCTCCAGGTGTGCCTCACTGCTTCTTAAGACTGGTATGTTTTTGTTCATTGCAATCACAAGATGTCTTAGATGCAGATACGTACTAATCAGTATAAGCAGAAATGTAATCAGCCATTATTTCCTTTGAAATGTCTTGGTCAGATACAAATGTATACCATTGGGCTTCCCTAGTGGCGCAGTGGTTGAGAGTCCGCCTGCTGATGCAGGGGACACGGGTTCGTGCCCCGGTCCGGGAAGATCCCACATGCCACGGAGCGGCTGGGCCCGTGAGCCATGGCCGCTGGGCCTGCGCGTCCGGAGCCTGTGCTCCGCAACGGGAGAGGCCACAACAGTGAGAGGCCCACGTATGGCAAAAAACAAATGTAGTCAATAGTCCTCTGTGAGTAAATACAAAGGACAAGGAAACTCTGGACAAACTCTTTGAAGCCAAAGCTGTTCTAAAAATGAGTCAGAGGGTTTCTAAAGGACTGATAGCCAGTGGAGCACTGCTTCTTCAGCCTTGGTCTTTGAACTTTCCCACCTCTGAAGGATCAGCTATGGCAAGAGCCTAGCCAGTAATTGAATCTCTCTTTTTTGTTGTTGCTTTGTTTTGATAGCAAGAAATGAAGTATTCAAAGCATAAATTCCTATAGTGGGGCCACTATTGTGGATGTCTCTAGACTGTTGGGATACACAGGGAATATCCAACACTGCCTGTCTTTCCTAGGATGATCATTCTGGGTACCTAGCTACTAACTGATGTCTAGGATCAAACAAGAGAGGACTTAGAACCAAAGGAGCTTTAAATAAGACACTCCTGGATCAACGGGATGAAAGGAGAATGGGCTAGGGTATCACCATGTTGTCCTGTCATGCCACTGCCATCCATATTGATAGGTTTCTTTGGAGAGCCTGGTCATCAAGAGCACTGAGAACAAAGGATCAGCTATGCCTTCAAGGAAATGGCTCAACTCTCCTGGTGAGCTCTGTAGAATCCACCTTTTAGATGCCTGAGCCAGGTCAGAACCTCAGAGACCTGAGTCCAGCTGAAACCAATTGCCCATACGGGAAGATCAAGTCACTTCCTTCATTCAATAAATATTTATTTAGGTTCTACTATGTGCCAGTGTTCTTTGCATTAGAAGCTTAACTTTGTAATCTGTGCATTGTGCACAAATGCACAGACATATTTATGAAGATATTATGCATATCATTGTAATAAGAAATAATTGGAAACGATCCCAATATCTACCAATAGAAGAATGAATAATGGTTCATTCAAACAATGGAACTTTGAGATCACTAAAAAGAAGACATAGATATTTATGTATTAGTATGCAAATATGGCAAAGGAATAATAAGACCAAAGAAAAGTTATAAAGTAAGTTGTATCCCATTTTTACACACACAAGAAATTGATAAAAGTGGTTGCCTGTGGGAGGAGGATTAAAGATGGGAGATTTGGTTCTATATGCATTTTAAAAAATCTTGAAGAATAAAGACCAATCTATTTGTATTGATAGTCTCATGAGCATGGGATTTGATGGGGGCAGTGGATTACTCATATTTCCAAGCACATAGTTCTTTAATACTTGATTTTTTTTTTTTTTTTTGCTGTACGCGGGCCTCTCACTGCCGTGGCCTCTCCCGTTGCGGAGCACAGGCTCCGGACGCGCAGGCCCAGCGGCCACGGCTCACAGGCCCAGCCGCTCTGCGGCATGCGGGATCCTCCCGGACCGGGGCACGAACCCGCGTCCCCTGCATCGGCAGGCGGACTCTCAACCACTGCGCCACCAGGGAAGCCCAATGTTTGATTTTTTAATGGCTATGTACTGCATTCTTAACAGAAAAAATAATTTGTGGCTCACAAGAGGGGATTAGCTGTTCACACATAGACTATTAAAGTACACCAACTGATTGAAAGTTCTCAACCTATCCCTGCTAAAGAGATTTCTCAGGCCCTTTTCTTCCTATAGCTGAGAAGTCAGGTCTTCTAGCATCTTTAGCTTGACTCATTTGGCCCACTTTGATTAGAGATTTAACTGAAATTTCAGAAATTAAAAACAAGAATCATACTAACAATATTCTCTAGAAGTCTGTGCCAGATTACGTGGGCTTCAGAATTTTATCAAATCTCTTGCAACTGGAGATGACTTAATCACAAGACTTTGGGAGTCTTTATTATTATTATTATTATTTTGGCTGAGCCACTCAGCTTGCGAGATGTTAGTTTCCTGACAAGGGATCCAACCAGGGCCCTGGCAATGAAAGCACCGAGTCCTAACCACTGGACTGCCAGGGAATTCCCGGGAGTCTTTATTATTAGATTACATGCATCCCTTTGTAATCAAACTCCAGCTATTTATATTAATATAAAATGTGTTTACTTAATGAAATACTATAAAAACTTCCAAGCTAGTAAGCCAGAAAAGGAAGACTAGGTTTATGGATCTAACTTACTAAGTGTGGCATAAGTAAATGGGTTAGCAAGGAAAAGCAAGAAAATGAGTGGGTGTAGCAGCCACTGTGGAAAACAGTATGAAGAGCTCTCAAAAAAATAAAACTATAACTACCATACGTACGATCCAGCAATTCATTTTCCCAAACAAAACGAAAACACTAATTTGAAAAGATGTATGCACGTGTGTTCATTGTAACATTATTTAAAATAGCTAAGATATGGAAGCAACCCAAGTGCCATCAATAGATGAATGGATAAAAAAAAATATATATATAGTGGAATATTAGCCACAAGAAAGAATGAAATCTTGCCATTTGCGAAAACATGGGTGGACCTAGAGGATATTATGCTAAGTGAAATAAGTCAGACAAAGACAAATAGTGTATGATTCCACTTACATGTGGAATCTAAAAAACAAAACAAATGAACAAACATAACTAAACAGATACAGAGTCATAGATATAGAGAACATACAGGTGGTTGCCAAGCGACGAGGGATGGGGGGATGAGAGAAATACATGAGAGAGATTAAGAGGTAATGAACTTTAAGTTACAAAATAAATGAGTACAGGTATGAAATGTACAGTGTGGGGAATACAATCAATAATACTATAATATTTTGTATAATGACACATGACAACTAGATTTATCAAAGGATCATTTTGAAATGTATGGAAATATGAAATCACTATGTTGTGTACCAGGAACTAACATAAAGTTGTAGGTCAATTATAACTCAAAAACTCATAGCCAAAGAGATCAGATTTGTGGTTACCAGAGGCAGAGGTATGTGTGGGGGGGATTGGATGAAGACAGTCAAAAGGCACACACTTCCAGTTATAAGTACTAGGGATGTAATGTACAACATAATAAATGTCATTAACACTGCTATATATTATATAAAAGTTTAGGCAGCAAATCCTGAGTTCCCGTTACACACAAAAAGTATATTTTTCTATTTCTTTACTGTTATCTATATGAGATGATGGATGTTCACTAAACTTATTGATAATCATTTCATGATTATGAAAGTCAAATCATTATGCTGTCACACCTTAAACTTATACAGTGCTGTATGTCAATTGTATTTCAATAAAACTGAAAGAAATATTTCTTTATAATAAAATCAGTACTTGGGGCAAAATACCCAAGACTTAATTGATGTAACTGTTGAACAGTAACTTCATGTAGGCTTCCCAAGTAAATTATTAATAACCAAGCAAGGTCTACAATGTCCTACGTACTCCCAGAGCCAGATGACTGCTGTATGTAAAAAACCAGCTACTATACCTCAATGAACACTGAAGATCATTTCCAGTGTTATACCCTTTGGTTAAAAATTTTATATAAGTAATAAAAGAAATAAATTGGACTTAATGAAAATTAAAAAAACTTTGTGCTTCAAAGGACACTATCAAGAAAGTGAAGACAACCCATGGAATGGGAAAAAATATTTGCAAATCAAATATCTGATAAGGTGGGACTTCCCTGGTGGTCCAGTGGTTAAGAATCCCCCTTCCAATGCAGGAGACGTGGGTCCGATCCCTGGTCAGGGAACTAAGATCCCACATGCTGAGGGGCAACTAAGCCTGAGCATCGCAACTACTGAGCCCACGTGCCACAACTCAGACCCGACACAGCCAAAAATAAACAAATAAATAAATCTGATAAGGGATAAACTGTGGTATAGCCATACAATGGAATCTTTTTCAGCAATAATAAGAAATGAGCTATCAAGCCACAAAATGACAAGAACGCATCTTTTTTTTTTAAGTTTTTTTTTTATTTGGACCATTTTTTTTTAACGTCTGTATTGAATTTTTGTTACAATATTGCTTCTGTTTTGTTTTGGCCATGAGGCATGTGGAATCCTAGCTCCCCAAGCAGGGATTGAACTCACACCCCCTGCATTGGAAGGTGAAGTCTTAACCACTGGACCACCAGGGAAGTCCCCAAGACATGAACACATCTTAAGTGCATATTGCTAAGTGAAAGACTGAAAAGGCTACATACTATATTACTCTATATGAAATTTTGGAAAAGGCAAAACAGTAAGTGCTTGCCACAGAATCAGAAGTGGGAGAGGAGTTGAATAGGTCAAGTTTAGGGGATTTTTAAATTGTGTATGACATACTAGTAAATACATGACACTACGCATTTGTCAAGACATTTTGAACTTCACAACACAAAGAGTGACCCTCAATGTATGCAGATTTTATTTTTGGCCACTCTGCACAACTTGTGGGATTTTACTTCCCCAACCAGGGATTGAACCTGCACCCTCAGTAGTGAAAGCGTGGAGTCCTAACCACTGGACCACCAGGGAATTCCCTGTACGCAGATTCCAAAAAGTCATTTAGGAGGTGTTGGTGGGGTGGTTCCTAGGATAGAATGTAGAATGCAATCACACAATTTAACTATATTACAAACGTATGAAACAATCTCATGGAAGGGGGTGGGGGGAAAGGCTCCTTTCCTAAGTAACTTTGGAAATGGAGTCTGTGAGATTAAAGATAAAAGAAACTATGCTTAGCACTGTACTCCAGTTGATTAGGTTTTTTTTTTCCCATGTGGGTATGGGTTAACAATTCTGATACTACCATACGTGTATACTGGAATTGAACAACTAAGCAAAAAGTTGGCAGATGGTGGGAGCAAGGTTTCCCATGTTTCTCCCAAAGTACACAATGATTCACTCATGCAAGTAAGACTATTAGAAATAACTTTTACACACGTGTCTTGAGAGTTTATAATATGCAGCCGTTTCACTGAAATATCAGTAACACTGTGACACTGTGATAGAATAAGAAAAATAATTTGGTTTTCATCCCTGGTTCCTGGCAGAGAGCTCCCCAAACCCATGGAACTTCCTGATAGGGGTTAGTGGTGTGTCTTTAAATTTAAAACAAGCCACTTTCAGCTATTCCTGAGTTTATATTAATGAGGGGGGCTGCTTACCAGAGTGAACCAACCATATGGTAAGAAGGTTGGAACTTTCGGTCCCACCCCTAGACCACTGGGAAGGGGAGACCCCTAGACCCTATTCCATTTGGCTGTTCCTGAGTTTTATCTCTTATAATAACCTGGTAATCTAGTAAGAAAAGTGTTCCTGAGTTCTATGAGCCATTCTAGCAAATTACTGAAACCGAGGAGGGGGTTGTGGGTACCCTGCATTTATAACCAGTTGGTCAAAAGTACAGGTGACAAGCTGGGACTTGTGATTGGTGTCTGAAGACCAGGCAGTCTTATAGGACTGAGCCCTTAACCTGTGGGGTCTAACTCCAGGTAGTATCAAGTGTTATATGAGTAGAGAAAACAGGTTTTTCTTTTAAACATCATACTGATACATTCCTGCAACTAGTACTATCAGAATCAACTTTTACATGTTAATACTAATATTACATTGTTCATTCTACAAAATACCTGACTACTATTGCTCAAAATTGTCTAGGTCACCAATCAAAAACAAATAAAATCAGAACTGTTACAGCCAAGAGGAACCTATGCAGATATGACTAAGTGTAAGATGGTGTCCTAGAACAGAAAAAGGTTATAAAGTAAGAAAATCTATTGAATAAAGTATGGGAAAAGGATCTGAAATAGACATTTCTCCAGAAACACAGATGGCCGGTAAGTACATGAAAAGATGCTTAACATCATTAGTTGTAGGAAATGCAAATCAAAATCACTTCATACCAACTAGGATAGCTATACTAAAAGACAGCAAGTGTTGGCAGTTACATGGAAAAATTGAAACCCTCATACATTGTTGTATTGTAAAATGGTGCAGCCTTTTTGGAAGTTTGGCAGTTCTTCAAAAGATTAAATAGTTACCATGTGACCCAGCAATTCCACTCCTAGGTTTATCCAAAAGAATTTTAAACATGTCCACACACAAATTTGTACATGAATGTTCACAGCAGCATTATTCCAAATGGAAAAAACTCAAATGTCCACCAACTGATGGATGAGTAAACAAACATATGGTATTTCTATACAATGGAGTATTATTTTGCCATAAAAATGAAATACCAATACATGCTATGACAGGAATGAACCTTGAAAACATACTAAATGAACACGTCACAAACAGCTACATATTATGATTCCATTTTATAGAAAATATCTGAAATAGGCAAATACTTAGAAACTAGAGATTGCAAGTAAATACTAATGGATTTTTCTTTTCTGGTGTGATGAAAATATTCTGGAATCAGTGGTGATGGTTGCAAAACACTGTGAATACACTAAAAACCACTGAATTGCACACTTTTTTTTTTTTGGCTGCGCAGCTTGCAGAATCTTAGTTCCCAGACCACAGATAGAACCCAGGGCCCCAGCAGTGGAAGCAAAGTTCTAACCACTGGACTGCCAGGGAATTCCCTGCACACATTCCTTAAAAAGTAGATTTAATGATATATGAATTATATTTCAATAAAGCTGTTATAAAAGGTTCTTTGTACTGATGATATATGCTTATTCTCTAGACAGATGCTCTACAACGTAGAGCCAGTAGACTCAGTGAAATAACAGACCTTAACAAGGTTTTATTCCCCTTCCATATGGTTCTCTACTGTAGTCCAAAAACCTGGGTAGAACTGAAAGAAAGACTACACTGAACAGCTCTAATGTTTTATAAACCTTTATTGGAATGGCTTCAAACTTTGTATTGCCACAGCATTTCTTACTTAAAGTTGTTGTGGGGAAGTAACCTTGGATACAAAACTACTATGCTGTTGCATCTTGCCCAGGCTGGTTGTAAAATAGTTTTTGTACAATGGAGGTAGAGTGGATAGGGCAATAATTTAAACCTCAAGGCCTTGATTAATGCCAGGACACCTTTTTTTTTTTTCATTCAGGTTCTAGTAGACCTAGAAATAAACTACAAGTACTACAATTAGGCTCAGGGATGGCATAATACATTGAAAATTTTTAGTTTTCGGCTTTCTCCCATTTGTCCTTTTACAAATGTAAAATCTATAAATGATGTCTCTTTTCCCTAAAATTAAAGTGTGTTCTAAAAATACCTACTCTGGGAATGAAAAGGTAGTAGAAGATGAAAGAAGAGCAATACAACATCCTTTTCATAGTAGTTTTACCTGGTTTTTCTCATACCAGCCTAAGAGTCTTACTTTTCTATAAAACAATAGTAATCAATGCTTCCCCCCCCAATCTCAAATATTCAACTTAATGGACACAAGAGAATCTTTAACTTAACATTTAATGAAAACAGAGCATTTTAACAGGTTCTATGCAGACATGGTTCTAATATTGATTTACTGTTACCTTATTTTTTTAAAAAGGGGGTGAGGTGAGGAAATACAGGCCAGGTTAACCTGGCCCCAGTGCTCAGGATCATAACTTAAAGAGTTACATAACTCAGATATCCTTGACTCTACAAAGCATTAATTGAAGCCAATAAAGCCTGTTTCTACCAACATATCAAACTTTCTTTTGTCTTTTGAAACTATAAAATGGGCATGTGCCTGAGGCATAAGCTTCAGGCCAATGGGTTTTTAAGGGCTGTTTAAGAACCAGAACTAAGGGTACATTCTCCAGTTTAAGGATAGATTTTACAGTTCAAAATACTTCTTCCTTCTAAAAATGTGAGACAAAGAGTAATTTACACCAACTGCTTTTTATTATTGAGTTTCAGAAACCTTTCACAAGATGGTAAAAAAAAAAAAAAAAAAAAAAAGAAAAAAAAGGAAAAAAAAAGGGCGGGGGGAGAAACCCCAAACTTTACAACCACAGCTCAGCTAATGTTATTTTTTCCATTTTTCCCAGTCAGCTCCAAACCCATTGTGTGCAAAGCCCATTTTTCCATGCATCTAAATGATAGATACAGGCTATGAAATTCTTTATTCTATTTGTAGCAGCTTATGCAGGTGCAGCCAAACACAAAGCTTCAGGACAAATTGTACACAAACTTTACAATGTGGGATTTGAATTTAAAATATGAAACATAAAATCTACACAAAACTGATAAAAATCAAGCACAGATACCAGGACTGAAACTTATAACCCACGTGTGAAAGGGAGTCTTGTTTCCTTTCAAGTGCTTTATTCTGCTACAGAACAGTCGAAATGAAGATGTAAAGCTTTGTGGTTAGTTTAAATTATACACTCTGTAGATACTATACCAATTTTAAAAGTTACACATAGACCAACAGATGTCCATCAGTTCATCTGGGTTGACCAGCTGGATCGCTGAAAACAAACCAGGCAAGTGTGGAAAGAAAATCCACCTGTGCAATTTGTTTGCAGAGTTTACTGATGGGCACATTGCACTCCTGGTCCATGATGGCTACTGCTTTCTTCATCAGAGCTATCATTATAGGCTTCACGCCTCTGACCACCTCCTGAGCCCCGAGTGCTATCAAACTCTTGAAGCTCTACCTCCTCTGTGTCTCCAATAATGTTCGGAACTTCTGGTCTAGATGGCAGAAGATCTTCTAATTCCTTCATTAAAATAAACAAAAATAAGGTTAGCTGGAAGATTATCTTCATCCACTATCAAGTTCCCTTTTGATACAATCCAAGGTATATGTTTGACAGTTAGTCTTTGCACTTTAAGCCAGAGATCACAAATGGATGACCCACAGACCAAATCTGTAGACATCTTTTGTGCAACCCATCTATTGCTTAGAAAACAAAAAACAGAATTAGTTGCTAACATTTAAACACTGGAAAATTTCACACTAGACATGCCTTCCTGCATGAACAACCAGTAGACGCTAAGCTGGGGGGTTGCCCTCTTCAGGTGAGATATCTGTTCTCCAAGGAGCCCCAATCCTCCCACCACCACCTCACATGCAGTCTGCTTTACTCCTTCACTATTCCCTACTTGGCCCCATAAACTTTTACATCAGGTATCCTCACTTTAAAAACAACCAGGACAGCCCATCAATCACTCAAATTAATAAACTGTGTAATCTAATCTTAGCACCCAAAACAAAGAGAAGGTGACACAGAAACACAACTATTATTAAACTTTAACTCAACTGTTGCCTAAATTTAGAGAACACTTACAGAAAGCTTGTCTGGGTTGATCCAGTTGTTTTCAGGAAACTGCACATCAAATTTTATGTAAAGATCACCTTTTTCAAAGGGATTACGATACTGTGGCATTCCTTCACCTCGAACTACACGGACACATCCTATTATTTGAGTAAATAAAGGGGAAAATATTAAGAATTTTACCCAAGAAGGTGCACAACAATATTTTTTTGAGTCACCTACTGCAGAAAGAATCGTGGATCAGGCAAAAATCAAGATTTACCTGGCTCAATTACTTTGCCAGGGGGGTATTTCACCACAATCTGACGTCCATCAAGGTGCTTAAATGTGAACTGAAATCCACATAGAGCTTCAACAAGTCCTATCTTATATGTCATGTGCAAATCATTTCCGTCTCTCTGGAACACCTACAAATAAAGCACACCAGAAACATCTTTTTAAAAAATTATGGACGCATACTGTTGTTCTGTGCCTCTTGAATCAATTTCAAAACCTTAGTTCTACCATTTACTGCAAAAGCCAAACTGCCACCATCCCTAGGTTTCCTAAATTTATATAAGGAAACCTAGCTATTCTCAAGTAATATGCTAAAAACTACTATCACGAAAGAATTGGAATTGGGAAAACAATGACTCATAAGGTACAACTGAAACTTCAAAAACAGAACCAGGTATATTTTACAATTATGGACCATTTCGAAACACTGCCTGTGAGTGAAAAGGTGTACAAGGCCCAGTGGGATTCTGGAGAACAGGTTCACTTGGAGTTTCCTCCAGATGTGATTCTAACAGGGAAAGGTGAAGGCCCAAGTTCAACTAAAAAAGCTCAACCAGTAATGCTCAGCCAGTAAAGGGGCTCAAACCCCATGCTTCGTACAAATACAAACAAATTTTACCTCACCTAAAATTCAAAACTTGCTTAGGTGAATGTAAAACAAATGCTAAAGTTGGCTTACTATTACACCATAAGCCTATGGACTAGGTAACGCAAAGGTTATTCAATAAACATTAAAAAATGAGCGTTCAATGTGTAGGGAAAAATACATCCAATTTCACACATGCCCAACTTATAACATTTGCTTATTAGAATTCACAAATATCTACAGTTAACTTTTGAAATTTAAGCTGAAATAAAATTAACTGCAGTGAAGGGTCACCTAATTTTTTTTCCAATACAATAGTTCTCTCTTCTAAAGAATAATCCTGGCTGGTTCAGTCAGAGAAGAGAGGAAATCTGAAAGATATCCTCTTTTCCTAAATTATCCTCCTAAATTTACCTATGAAGAAAAGTTAATCTCAAACCATTATCTTGACCAGTGGTCCTGGACCAGCAGCCTCAGCAGCACCAGTAAACTGGTTAGGAATGCACATTCTTGGGCCTCATCCCATAACCACTGCATCAGAATCTATGAACGTGAGGACCTGCAATCTGAAGTTTTAATAAACCCTCCAGGGGATTCTAATGTATGCTAAAGTTTGAGAACCACTGAATGTATATTTCCTATGAGAGTTTACTCAGGTGTTTCTCACAATGGGTGGAAAAATTAACTTCAACACGGTTTCTTTCATGCAGCACTTTTCAATGCTTTTGCAAGTTCATAAAATGAAAGTGTTTCTGAACATATCATTACATTACTGTCCCCAAAACTATCTTTAACCAAATATCCTTTGGTTAAAGCTATATTAGCAGTAGGGAGTGGACTTCCCTGGTGGTCCAGTGGTTAATACTCCGCATTCCCAATGCAAGGGACACGGGTTCCATCCCTGGTTGGGGAAGTTCCACATGCTGCACAGTGCGACCAAATAAATAAATTAAAAAAAAAAAAAGAAGTAGGAAGCATGAAGGGATACTATGTTCTTGTATAGGAGAGCTCAACTTAAAGTAACTCCAATAAAAAATGGTATTAGGGTTTTTTTGGGGGGGGCAGGGGACCAGCAGGAAGGGTGGTTATATTAGACAATTTGATGCTAAAATTCAAACAGAGAATAACCAGGCAAGAATGGCCAGGAAATTTTTGAAAAACCAGACTAATGAGAAATTACCAAGAACCAGACAGTAAAACACATAAAAGCTGTAATAATTTCTGAAAAATAAAAATATAGAGTATAGAAGAGAGACTAACATCACCAGATCTTACCCACCACTGTGGTTCTTTGCTGTACAAATGCACCATGATAGCAAGATTACCAAAATACACACAAACCAGTACTGAAAGATGATACACATGCATACACAGCACTCTCAAAATTGAATTGTTTTTTGATCAGAAGATTTACACTCTGTTTCAGCTACAGTACCCACCCTGATCTCATGGCCTCACAATTCCTTCAGCACAAGTGTTGAGTTTTTTTAAAAAAGAAAGCCCCAAAAAACATACAAGTATGTTCATGAACTAGTCAAACTAATCAATTTTTCTTAAGAAGGTTAAGAATATTCTCAGTGGTATAAACGAAACAAGATACCTAAATCTCATTTTGGGCTCAAATTTACTTTACCGGTCACAATAAAACCAAGAAGGAACAATCTTTGACCTCTTACTAGATGAACTTCCATTCTAACCTTTATCATCTTCTACTTTCTACTTTAAACAACCAGTAACATCTGCTGTCTGTTGGAAATTCCACGCAATTCCACTGCTGCCAATAATTTTGGAGGTGATTTACTTCCAAATGCCTCCTCCTCACAGCCCCAAGAAAGAAGAGCAGCTTATTCATTATCTCATTTGATTCTACACTATCTTTCTGAGGGATGACTTTTTTTTTTTTTAGTATGCAAAGCCAAGCCCAGGGAAGCTAAAGCTAATAAATGGGAGCCAGAACTTAAGTCCCTTGTCTCCAAGGTCAGTGATTTCTATTTTTTAAAATCCCAAATTCTTACAGAATATTTTAATCCATAACACTCTAAGGCAGAATTCTAGAAATTACTCCTTAAAAAATACAACAACAAAAGCAATCTAGGGACCCTTGCCACTGGTAGGTTTGGCAATATTCACAAAAGGCCAAGATATATAGCAATTTACAGCTTTGCTGAGGCAATAAATTCGACTAGTATACCTTGAGAAAGGCTTGTCTAGGAGAGCAAGCCACAATCTAATGAGGGAATGAATCAAATCAAATTCCCAGAATCTGCATCTCAATATGGCTTTAATCTCTATTGGATTCTTGAAGTGATTTTTAAAATTTACTTCATTTGTAGAAATCACCATCAAATGGGAGAAAATTTTAGTGTGAACTAAAAAAGGCGGCTGACTTGTAATCTAAATAGTTCCAAAGGAACTCAAAATGGCAATGCGATCAAGTACAAAGCCAGAATCCTGTCAAATGCTTCTATATCCAAGAATTTAGGGGACTTCCCTGGTGGCCCAGTGGTTAAGACTTCATCTTCCAATGCAGGGGTTGCGGGTTCAATCCCTGGTTGGGGAACTAAGATCCCACATGCCTCATGGCCAAAGAAACCAAAACATAAAACAGAAGCAATATTGTAACAAATTCAACAAAGACTCTAAAAATGGTCCAAATCAAAAAACAAACAAAAAACTTAAAATATACTCCATCGCACATTTAAAAAATACAGATACAATGGTATAATCAAAATAACATATACCAGGCCACATCATCAGCCCAGTACATTTTGCCATGTACATTAACGGATACAATACAGAGTCAATGAGCAATTTAAAAATAGGGTGTTCCCTGGCAGTCCAGTGGTTAGGACTCGGTGCTTTCACTGCCGTGGGCTCGGGTTCAATCCCTGGCTGGGGAACTAAGATCCCACAAGCTGTGCAGCACGGCCAAAAAAAAAAAAAAATTTTTAAATAAAATGTTTTTAAAACTGCAGAACCTTTTCTTTCAAGAAAGCTCACATAGATACCCAATATGTAAAACAAGTCAACAGAGCAGTACTGAGGACTGAAGCCCTCACCAACCATCCAAGGAGTTTCACAGTGAAACCTAGGCTGCCTAGATTATCTGGTCCAATGCCCTTATTTTCATAAATAAGGAAACCGAGGTACAGACACAACAGGATTACTTAAGGTTATACTGCCAGTCAATGGCAGAGCTGGGACCAAGACCAACTCCTTCTACAGTGCTTCTGACAGCACCTGTCTTGTTGGTCTACTAAAGAAGTCAGTTCTTATGAACTCAGCCTAAGGACTTAACTTCATCTATGTTCAGTGTTGCTTCAGGAAACTCAAACTGATCTAACCTATATCTTGCACACAAGACCCATTTCTGGTCTTCTGAGGCAAAAATAAAACAAACAAAAAGGAAATTACCTCATGTTCTTTTTCTTGTAGCAAAAGAACAATGTCTCCTGGTTCCACTCCTGGGGCCTGGTCTGCTTCCCCAGTAAATGTAATTCTCTGTCCATGTTTCATGCCTTTGTCTACGTGGACTTCAAGAATCTTGACTTCTTTAATCACCTTCTTCCCTTCACATTTTTTACAGCGGTCCTTTTCATTAATTACCTCCCCTGGAAAAAGAGGTCATTCAAACTTCCAGCAAGGGTACTATACTGCACTCTTAAGTAAGATAGGTCTTGATAATGCCTTTATTCACTAAATAAATTTCCTGAATGTCTTTAAACTGCTACCTGAACTTTTGATTGAAATATCATTCTTAATAACAAAAACTCACATCTTACTGCAGGCTACCTAAAGGACCCCGCTACCTAGTCTCCTCTACTCCAGAGTATAAAGTATCTTAAACAATATTTTCTTAACTCCTGACTCTACTTCCTAAGTTAAAACAAAGCCTAATGATCAAGCAAACAAAATGGGTGGTCGGATGCTGGAACTTCTACAACTGCTTTTTCATTTTTTTGTCTTAGTTTCATTTAAATTTAACAATGGAGAGAGACAACCCAAATAAAGATTTAAACATCCTTTATAACTCTAACAGTTTTTTTCTTCTATGTATTCTTCTGAAATATTTGATCAGTGCTGTAATAAAATAAAACCAAAGCTGTACATAGTATACTGTGAAAAAAAATACCATCAATTTCTGATGGCTGATTAGTGGCATACTTTAATGCTCAGATGACATGTATAAGTGACTTCAGGAACACTGCTTCTGCAAAATATGTTCTGCAAAGCACCAGTTCCTTAAAATGGTAATGGCACATGGGAAAAGATTTCAGTCAATTCTGATTTCTTGAGAGTGGGAATTGTTAGCAACTTTAATAAGGTAAAATGCCCTGAGACGCTCCAGGAGGGGAATATATGCAGCTTCTCCAAATTATCTTGTCTCTTCCAGAAGCAATTTGGAAAAGGATGTTCTAGAACTGCCCAATGTGGTAGCCACTAGCCAATGTAGCTATTTAATTTAAAAATAATTAAAATTAAAAGTTCAGGGCTTCCCTGGTGGCGCAGTGGTTTAGAGTCCGCCTGCCGATGCAGGGGACACGGGTTCGTGCCCCGGTCCGGGAAGATCCCACATGCCGTGGAGCGGCTGGGCCCATGAGCCATGGCTGCTGAGCCTGCGCGTCCAGAGCCTGTGCTCCGCAATGGGAGAGGCCACAACAGTGAGAGGCCCGCATACCGCAAAAAAAAAAAAAAAGGTTCAGTTCCTCAGTCATACACAGGTGGCTAGTGGCTACTACACTAGACATTACATACACAGAACTTTCCCATCATCACAGAAAAATTCTTTTGGATAGCACTGCTCTAGAACAAGGGCTGGCAAACTAAGGCTCACAGGCCAAAATGGGCATGCCCTTGTTTCTATAAGTAATGTTTATCTAGAAGACAGTCATGCCCACTTGTTTACATATTGTCTGTGGCTATAAAAGTGCTAAAAGGGCAGAAGTGAATAGCAGTTTCAGAAAACATTCACCCACAAAGCCTAAAATATTTACTTCTGTAAAAAGAGCTTCAATTGCAATAATCTATCCTCAAAAGCTAACTAAAGCTTACAGTAAAATTCTCCGCTTATCAGAATGAGAACTGAACAATTTGCTCTCTCGCTTTTACCAAATGTAACTTTTTAAAATATAAAGGGACAAAAAACTTTGCCCCATCTTTTTGGAATGAAAAAAGACTAACATTTCACTCAACATAATATAAGTTTACTGTTTATCTGTGTTCACTGGGCCTATGCATAAGGAAATATTATTTTTACATTTCTCTTTCAGAACCCTCTGTATCTTTAATAAGATGAATACAAACACACGTTGAAAAAGAAAAACTGTAAGCCTCTCCAACTTCTGCATTCCCAATCCATCCAACATAAAAGCAGAGAAACACTGGCATGCATACCTTCTCCATTACAGTCAGAACACACAGACTGCATCTGTTGTACCATTCCTGGAGCCAGCTGTCTGATCATGATGCGTACACCTCGACCCCGACAAGCACTACACTTCTGAACAGCTCCAGACTTTCCACCTTGGCTAAAGCAAGCAAAAGTATAAATTAGAATATTCCCCCTAGGCCATGACAAATAGGAATTGTGCTTTTCACCTTCATCTTCAACGCCCAATGACTGGTATTTAAAGACTTTCAGAGGTATCAGAAAGTGTTCTGGGTTGGGTAGTCAGTTTGAAGTCATGAACAATTTTTATCTGATATGGACTCAATGTGCCACTGAAAGAATAGATGAAATTCATTTCGTAACCAGAAAACACACTTACCCACTGCATGCGCTACACAGTACATTCTTGCTAAGTTGTAGTTTGGTTGTCTTGCCATTATACAGATCTTCTAAAGATACTCTGGGGAGAAAAGAATTAGGTTCAAATTTTGCCAAGTTCTCTTAAATTCAAGATTAAACGATAGCTGATATAGCAAATTCCACTATAACCTTTTAAACAAAGAATTCAAGAACATCTAACATAAATCAACTGAGTGAGATTTTATTTTGTAGCTCAAATTGTTTATGGCTATAAACAATATATGTATTGCTGAAAGCCAGAACTTAAAGGATCAGGCCAATAATTTACTGTGCTGCATTTCCTGATAAAGCTGATAACTGCACAAACTCAAAACATCACACCTTCTTCTGGCCTCAAGGAAGACCTCCACCTAATCCAACCCCCTGAATGAGGTAAAATTATTATCCTCATGTTACAGGACAAAACTGAGGCACAGAGAAGTAACTTGCCCAAGATCACATAGGCAGTCTGGCTCCAGAGTCCAGGCTCTACTATAAGGCTCTGTCCCCTTCAAGGACAATTCAGAAACGCTACAAAGTTACATTACAATTTACGGGAGGCAATTAGATTGCATATGTCTTAAAAAAAAAAAAATTGGCCTTATCTAGAGTGTGAAAGATGAGAAGAATAGGTTTCCAAGAGAGAGCCTACAACAAGTTTTAGATGTCTGAAAAACGCAGTGAATTATAAGCAAAACTTGAGCAACTTTTGCAAAAATTTCGAAGGGGTCTATGACCCCAAAATGGCCAAGTTAAAAAGCCTATTAAAAATCCCAACTGATAAAACCCAACTCGTCTTTATTCATACAGCATATCTGAACTGCAGGACCATTCATTTCCAAATAAACATCAAAAAAAAAATCTATATAAATCAAAAGTCTCAAAAATATTATTTACAATTTGCAAGCAATGCATTTAATTTGGTTTTACCCTTCTCATGGTGTTTTTAAATCTCCTTTAATGGTAAAGGTTTACTTTAAAACAGAGGAACAGGGCTTCCCTGGTGGCGCAGTGGTTGGGAGTCCACCTGCTGATGCAGGGGACACGGGTTCGAGCCCCGGTCGGGGAAGATCCCACGTGCCGCGGAGCAGCTGGGCCCGTGAGCCATGGCCGCTGAGCCTGCGCGTCTGGAGCCTGTGCTCCGCAGCGGGGGAGGCCACAGCAGTGAGAGGCCCGCGTACCGCAAAAAAAAAAAAATAGAGGAACAAAAGAAGTTAAATGTGCTTTGCAAAGCACCTATACTATTTTGTGGCATTCAAACTTTCTCAAAATTGTTATCTTTTATACATTCTAGACAGTATAATAAAACATTTATGGTCAAAACACTACCAGCACTTCCAAACAACGGCATATCTAGACCTTAGACCAAAGCACTTGGTTCCATCAGGCTTTAACCTCCTCCTAAGAACCTTTAACCAACCATTTACATGATAGGTAGGTCTTCTTCCCCTAACATATTAAACTGCAATTAGTATGCAACACTGCTGTGTAAGAGGCCAGAAAAATCTTCACTTCAACAAACATGGCAAAAGAAGGAAAAATATGGGTAATGGTCTAGTGAAGCTGGCACTCTCCACCAGTGGGGCTAAACTGGCACAATCCTCTACAAGGCAATTTAGTTATATTTATCAGCCTCAAAACACTGATGCCTGCCCAGGAATCTCTGCCAAGGAGAGACAAAGCTGTATATAAAGATACTCACAGCAGCACTATTTATGATAGGAAAAAAATTGGCAACATCCTATAGAAAAGGGAATGATTAAATAAATGACGGAATGGAATATTATAAAGCCACCCAAAATGAGATATTGGAATAACAGGAAAATTTTAACAAATTACACTTTACTTCCTCTTACCTACTCAAATGTATAAACTAGATACTATGAAATATTTCAAATAAACACTTGAACTTCAGTCTCTGGCATTTGCTAGTATAACCATTACTGGTCCATGAAAAGTTAACGGGACAAAAGATCTCACAAATTTTGCAAAGTAAAATAGTTATTTTCATATTGGGTTCACAGTCTAAGATCAAGGTCAGGTACCATTCATATGTTGGCAGGTTAATGTCAGGCTTGAGGCCAGCAAGCTCAGTGGAAATCAATTTAGGACAGTTCAGACTGAGAAACAAGTAATGAGTTACTGTAACATGTTAACAAACTAGCCAGATGGTCACTCAATTTGTAAGTTTTTAAATAAAAAGTAACTCAGGAGGTCTAAATACTTCAAAGAAAAGAATCTTCATAATTGAAAATTTAAAAACAAGCAGTCTCAGAAGCATATACCAAATCAATCTTCCTACTCTGTAAAAACACCAACCATCCTTTAAGATCTGTTAGCAAAATACCAACATTCAGGTTATTAAATTCAACTTAGTCACCCAATGAGGACAGCATGGTAAATGGAAGATTTTTTTTTTTTCTGATGGACAGTGTATTTTTTGATGCCTCTTCTCTCTTTTACTGAGTACTTCTACTTGAAAAAGAGTATTTAGCATTTTTTTTAAAAAAGAAAAAAGATATTCACTTGAGTGGATGCATCATGTCTTCTCCTCTTCTTCTGCCATTTCGACTTCTGCTCTGATTGCCCATGAAGCCGAATAATCCCCCACCAAAAATGTGAGAGAAAATATCATCCATGCCACCACCTCCGCCGCTACCTTCCCGAAGACCTTGTTCTCCATATCTGTCATATAGTTCACGCTTCTCAGGATTTGATAGTACTTCATATGCAAAACTTATTTCTTTGAACTATAAGGAAAAAGTAAAACAACTGGATTTACAAATAAAAAGCTACAGGAATCTAGAATTCATTTAATTCTAAAAGAAAAGTTACAAGTTACCTTTGGTTTGATTCTGGTCCTATTTACCACCTACCACTGCCCCGAATGTTAGTATTCCCATTGTAAAACCAAAATACTCTTAACATAAAACTTTAGCACTATGGGAATAAATGGACTTTTCTTACAACATTCCCTTTTTTTCCCAAGAAGGGTGATTTAAGTTTAAAACAGAAATCTCAGGGGAAAAAAGTCTCAAATAACTTACTTTGTCACCAGCATTTGGATTCTTATCGGGATGGTATTCCTTGGCTAACTTTCTGTATGCCTTCAATAAAAGATTTTTTAAAAAAAGGTTATATATAAAGACCAGTTTAAAGATTTGTGAGTACTAACGTAACATCCAATTTTCTGAGAAGCAATGTTCTAAAATCATAACCTCCCAAAATATCCTTTATTCATTGGCATTGTTGGGCATATTCCATCTTAATACTGTTTTCTCACTAATAACAAAGCAGACAGTAGTTATACTTGAAAACAAGTTATACTAAAGCCAGATACAAACAATGAAACAAAGCCACAGAGAAAAACAAAATACTGAAAAATCCCCTATTTTCACTATTGTCAAATGTCTTTGATGGCCCGTAAGCAGACCAAGACAACTCCAATTAACTCTAAAGAGAAATGACTGTTAAGCTCTACAGCCTGCAAAAACACTATTATTAAAATTAAGCTAAGCGAAGAGATATGGGAACATATGTATAATTGATTCGCTCTGTTATAAAGCAGAAAGTAACACACCATTGTAAAGCAATTATACTCCAATAAAGATGTTAAAAAAAAATTAAGCTAAGGTAAGAATCTGGCTCACGATGGCTCCTCTAATTGTAGCATCAGGAAAAAGCCAAGACAAGCTCCTAGGTCATGGTTTATTTTCATACGGTGGATTGATTGGGGTCTTAACTGGAGTGACCTCGGTCTTAGTGAAGCTGCATACATTTGGGTGGCTGAGATATAAAGCACTTAAGCGTTCATTCACAGACACCTGAATTATGTAACACAGAATAGCATTTCCGGTAAGGTAACAGGAAGTGCTTTTACTCTCAACTGCACCCGTCCCACTGCCTAAGGAGCATTCTCATTTTTCTAAGCTTACAAATTCGAATACTCTAAGCCCCGTGAAGATGCTGTGGGGCTTAATCAAATGCCTCAAATGCTTTGAAATCCTGAGATAAAAGATTCGCAGCAATGCAAACAGCGATAATGAGGCCTTCTATTTATTTTTAGTCAGTGTACGCTCAGGTGTTTGGCTGGGACCCACAGCTTTTTCCTGAAACGAGCACATAACATTTGGGTTACCTGCCCACAGAACAAAGCACCCAGGCACAGACCCACGCCACCTCCGGGTCAATGGGCGAGGGAGGAAGAGGGGGAGAAGCTCCGCGGCCGCGGCTCCCAGGAAACATCCCTAAGTTCCCACAGGCACCCGGCGGGGGCGGCCTCGACCCTCCGCCAGGCCCCAGACCAGCCCCGACGCGGCTCGGGTGCCGACGTCCGCGGCGCGGTCAACTCCTCTCCCGGGGCCGGGATGCGCTGGGCGTCTCGGTCCAACCTGTTTTTCCAGGGTGGTGACCTCGGCGCGGGGAGGGCCGGGCAGGCAGCTGCCTCCCGAGAGCGCCTGGCCTCCGGCGCCCGCCGGGGGAGGGAGGAAGGAAGCGTTTTCGTCGTGTTTGCTCAGGGGTGGGTTTTATTTGCTGCATCTGTAGGCGGGCGGGCGGGGCCGGCGGCCCAAGGTCAGCCGAGGCTGGAGTGCGCGGCCCGCGGCGGGCCGGTCTCGCCGCCGGCCCCCAGCCTGGGCCCGCCACCGCCGGCTAGCGGGCCGCCCCACAGCGCGGCCTGGCAGTCCCAGCCGCTCAGGCCTGCGCCCCTCACACCCTGCCCGGGCGGCCCGCTCCCCAATACCTTCTTCAGCTCGTTCTCGCTGGCACCGGGCGGGACGCCCAGGATGTCGTACAGCTTCGTGTCGGCCACGTTCGCCATGGCGGCCGGCCTGGCAGCGCTCAGGGAGGAAGGCGGCGGAGCAGGCGGAGCGGAGCCGGGCCCACGGCAGCGGCGGCGGCGGCGGCGGCGGCGGCAGCGGCAGCGCAGGCCGAGCGAAACAGCGAGGGGGAGGCGGGGGCGGGGCCGACCTTTGAACCGACGCACGGCGCGCCGTGACGTTGCTTCTCGGAGTCCGCCTCGAGCGCTCGGCCGAGGTGGTGGCGGCGTCTCGGGCGGTGAGGAAGTGGGTGAGGTGGTCTACTGCCTTGAGGCTCTGGGCCGCTGGGCGAAGTCCAGCGTAGAAACCGGGATAACTAAGTCTGGACGCTATCCTCCGTGACACCAGCTCTCTCCAGAGGCGTTTAGGGGGGTGCTGAAAGGATGAAGAGGCCGATGCGGCGCACAGCATCGGTCCGCTTCGAGTCCAGCGGGAGAGAAAGGCGGTCCGGGCTCGCGGAGGTAGTCCTCAGAATCCGAGCTGCCGCCGGTGGACCCTCTGGATCTGGTTCCCTCGGGGTTTACGATGAAAAACAGCACCTGGGTGTGTGTGTGCTGTGTGTGTTTTATATTAAGGCATTTTCAGACATTCAGCAAAAGTAGTATAATATACCGAACGGTTAGCTACATTTTGCCCACTTTGTTTCATCTATTCCCCCCATACTCCCTACTTCCAGTGTTTTAAGGGAAATCATTGTTTATAAATACTCTATATAAGTCTAACAGATGACTTTTTAAGGCATAATCACATCACCACATGTAATGAAATGAATTCCTTCACCTAATTCCTAGTCCGTGTTTAGATTTTCACAATTGTCTCATGTCCCTTCACAATTGGTTTGTGGCATCTAGATCCACAAGTTCCACCTGTTACCTCCGGATCGTGTGTTTAGGTCTCTTGGTAGCTTTAAAATTAGCCAACACCAGAGGTCTAGATGGTATCAGGCAGCCTGGTTGGGCGCACAGTCATCTGGTGATTGTTGCCCATGATTTAGATTTGCTTCAGAAAATGTTTGCTATGCACCTGCCATGTGCTAAGAGGTATGGACGCCTGGACTGGTGGAGTGGAGTGTTAAGAATAAGCCATGGAAAAAAAAAAAAAAAAAAGAATAAGCCATGGTGTCTACCTTCAACCCACTAACGATTTATGGAGACAGAAAAAATAAGATGTTCTGATCCTTTGGAACCTGAACTGGTAACAAAGACTCCAGCATAGGCATCTCACTTAGGATAATCCCTTCTCCCTGGCTTTCCCCCAGACCTAGTTTGGAGGGCATTGAGTGCCATGCCAAAGAGTTGAAATTTATCCTGAAAACCTTGGGGAGTTAATTGATGTGAAGTCATGATGCTCCTTTCACCTAACTCTTCCAGTTTTCTCAAATCCTGTCCAAAATGCTGCTGTTTCAGTGATGTCTTCCTAGATTCCACAACCTGGTGAACATTGCTATCTCATTTGAGTTCCCACTATCCTTGGCTTGTGCCTTTTGTAAGATAGGTCTGATGTGGGACTTGAGTGGTATTTTGCTGTGAGTCTGAACTCCATTAATGGGCTGTAAGTTCCTTAGGGGAAGTTCACTCTGTTTTTGAATGCAGATGGTCTAATTTTGAATGCAGTAAAGGCCTCAATAATTTCAATTCCCCCACTTCCTTTTCACATTTTGAGTGGTTCATAAGAGGCAGTATAAAGTTGTGGTGGAGTTAGAGTGTGTGGGCTGGTAGCCTGACTCCGCCATTTATTAACAATGTGACCTTGAACAAGTTACTGAGCTTTTCTGAGGCTGTCGCCTCACGTGTGAAATGGGGTTTAATAGTATTTATAGCATTGGCTTGTTTTGAGGATTAAAAAAGTTAATACAGAGTACTAAAAACAGGAGCTAAAACCAAGTAAGTATTAGCAACTTTTTTTGGCCCATTTGCCTATAAGCTGTCTCCACATCTCTATTCATTGTCTTTATTTAAATTCTTGGATTCCCAAGTGGAATTCCCCAACTTCCTCCATTGCCTGTGTGGAATACTCCTCAGTCCTTCTTCCTGATCTCAGATATCCAGCTCTCCCTGCTTGCCAAGTACCATATTCTCTTCTTCCTCCATCCGTTTGTGCTCCACACGAGAATATAAACTGAAAACTTTGTCTTTATTGCAACCTTCATATAGTTTATTTTTTTATTTTCATCTTATTTTCTTTCTGTCCATAACGAGTCAAAAAAAGCTGAACTTTTCTATTTGTTTCAGTTTTACTTAATGTTTTTATAGCGAGGGTTTTCCCTTGGTTCAATTTTAGCTTCTGTTTTCTAGTGAAGAGTAGCCGGGTGAATCCCCCCACCCCACCTCAGGTCTAAGTTATTTTTTTTACCTGACTTAAATCAGTCGCCGCAGTTCATATATTTTTTATTTTCATTTATTCACAATATTTTCTCCATTTCTGAGTGTTAATTGTAATCAGCATTGTTATTTGCAGATGTTACAGGTCAACAAGTTATTTCAGAACGGTTCTGTGTGCTTCAGCTGACACTTGCCGTCCTCCCTGTCATCACATATTGAGTCAGATCTGCGTAAGGTTGAGTGCTGTAACATTTCAGCCACTGAGTTTGTGTTTTTAAGGTAGCTCATTTATTTTCGCTCCATATTTAGGTAATGCCATGAAGGGAACAAGACCTTTATCTCATTTCATGTCTCAGGCATCATAAAATGCTGAGTCACAGTGCATCTGAGGGCTGCTCTCACTAGGCAAATGATTTAAAGTTTGAAGTTGGAGTGATTTCAGATTTCTGCTAGGTTTATATTGTTCAATTTCTTTTATCTGTTTTTTTTTTTTTAATTTGGTATACTTGTGTAACTTTGTGGGGTTGAGGTGGGGAGTAGGTGGATAAGGACTAGGGAGAGACTGTATGAACCAGAAAGGCCATTCATATTGTTCCCAGCTAACTGAATACAGAGGCATGTAACCCATTATTTTAGATAGCCTTGTGTATATGATTCAGGCAGTTCAAACAGTAGTTTTGCTTTCTGCCTTTTATCTAACTAGTTTTGTGTGTGTGTGTGTATGTGTGTGTGTGCACTTGAAAAGAATGTTTATTCTGCTGTTGTTGTGTGGAGTGTTCTATAAATCTAGTTTTGAATGTACAGAGCCGGTGACGCCATTTGAAATATTTTTCATGGTATATGGAAGGCAGTACTCTTGGCATGAGGATATTAGTGCCATTAGAATCGATGATTGTTGGTACTCTGAGAAGAAAAAATTGTGGGGTTTGGATCACTGGATAGTCTGCATTCCTTGCAGTTGCTAAACCGGATTGTTTAGTGATAGGATGCATGGTTATATATAGTATATATGTATCTATGTTTACATACATATATACATTTGTATACATACACATGTACGTATAGTGTATATGGCTGTATAGTCCCACTGCTAACCTGTCAAACCCTGTCATGTCAAACCCTTCCAAGTCAATTAGCACATTTAAACTTTCAGTTTGCTTATATCATTGCAATGGTATAGTAAGCAGAGAAACTGGGAAGTTTAACCATTTGTGTGGGGAAAAATAGTGGTGAAAATATGTCTATATATTAATTCATTCATCAAATATGTATTATGGACCCACTGTGTGTCAGGCACTTTTCAGGGCTAAGGATACAATCATAAACAAAACAAAATCTCTTCCTTCACAGAACTTACATCCTAGTGGTGAAGACAGAAGGTAAACAAGCAAGTAAATATACAGTATAACAGATGAGAAAGAAGAGAGATAAGGAAGTATTGAAGTTGGACACTTTTTATTTATGGTATTTGGGGAAGACTTCATTGATAAGGTGATATTTGAACTTTAAAGGAAGTGAGGGAGTTAGCTACGAGTATATTTGAGAAAACTTCCCAGCAGCGGGCCTGCAAAGGCCCTAAGGCAGAGCATGCCTGGTTTATTAGAGGAAGGAAGCCAGTATGGCTGGGTGACAGCAAGTTAAGGAGATAGTAGGATTTGAAGTCAGACGTTGTGAAAGACCCAATTAGGTCCATTGTAAAGACTTTGGCTTTTACCCTGAGTGAGATGGGAAGCCATTAAAGGGTTTGAGCAGAAGAGCAACATAAACCAAGTGGTATTTTAAATGCATCTGGTGGCTGTGTTGAGAATCTATTGTAATAAAACCCTGGAGAGGGATGACTTGGGCCCAGGTAGAAGAGCTGGAGTTGGTGAGGAATGGTTGGATTCTGGATATATTTTGAACTTGGTGCTGATAGAATTAAATTTGGGGCGGAAATGGGAGTGGGGTAAAAATAAGAGTTCATGTTAAATTAGAGATGCTTATTAGACGTTCAAGGAGCAATGCTGAGGAAGCAGTGGGTTTATAAGAATAGAGTTAGAAGGGCTGCAGTCCAGGCTGAAGATGTAAATTTAGGACCCTGTCAACACATTGATGGTGTATAAAGAGTTAAGACTGGGTAATCTCACCTATGATAGTTGACTCAATAACTGCACATTAGAACCCCTGGAGGAACTTTTTAAAAATTCCAGTGTCCTCCCAGAGCTCCTGACTGAATTGATCAGAAATAGGGCAAGACATTGTTGTAAGGCCAACTAGCCCGAGGCAGGGGAACGCAATCAGATTCACAGGTTGCATCAGATCGAAACTCTCCGGACCACCCAGTTCCAGGAACTGACCTGAGGACTTTCCACCCGGCCCAGCCTTCCCGCCTTTCGAGGGGCGGGACTAACTGTCCCCCACGATACCCGAAAAGACCACCAAATAAGGAATACCCTGTGCCCTCCCGGATTCACCACACCCCTTTCCCTTCTTACCCTATAAATTCTGCCCAAACCCTCGCCCGGGCGCGACTTCTCTGGCCCCTTTCTCTCGGACCAGTGAACCTCACCCGGGAGCGCTCCCTAATAAAGCTCACTTGAAGCTTTCCTCTGTTTCGCGGTGCCGTTTGTTAAGATATGACCTTACAATTGTATTCTTAAAAATAGGCTGTGGTGGGCTTCCCTGGTGGCGCAGTGGTTGAGAGTCCGCCTGCCGATGCAGGGGACGCGGGTTCGGGCCCCGGTCCGGGAAGATCCCACATGCCGCAGAGGGGCTGGGCCCGTGAGCCATGGCCGCTGAGCCTGCGCGTCCAGAGCCTCTGTTTCGCAACGGGAGAGGCCACAGCAGTGAGAGGCTCGCGTACCGCAAAAAAAAAAAAAAAAAAGTCTATGGTGATTCTATTTTTGAATACTTAGATTGTTTATAGTTTTTTTTTAACATTGTAAACAATGCTTCTGTGAACTGCCTTATAGTCTAATTTCTTGTGCATATTCTTAGTTGCTTCCATAGGATATGTTTCTAGAATACTGTTAATATTTTTATTTTGTCAATTCACACATGAAGAACACATGCTTTTGTTCTGGAATACAATTCTTAAAGTTTTCTAAAGTTGTGAACTGCTTAATAAAATTTCCATACCTTAAGTGTTAGAACAATTGTTATTTAACAATTGATAATATAGATTAGGAAAATCATCCAAAATCTATAGTGACATTTAAGTGTCAAATCTTTTTTCCTAGACATAGTGCTAAGAGGTCTTAACATTGCTTAATCAGAAAAGAAATCATAGCTAAGAAAGAGCAAAAAATGAATAGGAAACAGCTCATTCAATTCTGACTTAGTCATCAAGGTAGTCACAATCTGGGAGTCAGTTTAATATTCTTATGAGATACCTTCTTTCTCTGTGAATTTCATCAGGTTAAAACAAATCACAGTATCAATGACACCCAAGGTAAAATGTTGGTAGACAAGGATCAAGCAAACCAATTAGGAAGCTCATTTGCAGGGATTCAGGAGAGAGAGAAAGGTAGACAGCGTGGACTAGGATGGCAACAGTAAAACTGGAGAGGAGTGAATGGATTTGGTATATATTTTAGAAGTAAAGCCTGCAGATAATATGGGTGAAACTCATTGCTATTTCCAGATATTTCTTCCTCCCATATTCCTGAAAATGTAAAGCCTTTAGTTTTTAGTCACCAGACAATATCACCTATTACCTGATATTTCATTGTCCATTTATTGACCCCCTAGAATCCCTCTTATTTCTCAAAAATTGTAACTCTTGGCTTACTCTCCAACTCCACTACTGTCCTAATTTTTAGCTTGTAAATGATACTTCCAACAGCCTGGCCTCTCACTTCCTTGAACTTACATCCAGTGGTCTTGTCCTCTGTCGCCCGTGGAGCTACTCACTCCCTTGGTTTTATGACTTTGTCATTGCCAAACTCTCCTTAATCTCATTCACTGATGACACCTATTTTTCCACTCCCTCTAATACTCTGACCCTAACAATCTTTCAACCACACCAGGATTGGATTTAGCAAAGTGGAGACCATTATGAGAATAGAACAAGGACTTTGAGGGTGTGCAGGAGACAGATGATAATGTTTGATGGTGAATGTCAGTGAGAATGTGGTACTTTCAGTGGATTATGGGTCCTCTTCTTATAGGAGTTGCTGATGGATTTGATATAGATATTTGAAAGATGAGAAAAATCAAGATGATTTCAGATTTTTATTTGAGTCACTAAAGTGGTAGTAAAGTCATTTATAGAGATGAAAAAAGCTGAGGAAGAAGATTTGGTGGTTGTGTGAATCGAGAACTCTATTTTGGCGAATTAAATCGTGAATTCCAATATCTAACTAGAGATGTAGACTAAGGAATCAGATCTGATCACTTAGAGCTCAGGGTCAGGATTGGGATAGAAATTTTGCAACAGTTATCCTAGGTGGCATTCAATGTCTGGGAACTGGTTGAAGTCACCCTCCAGGCCCAGGGGAAAGGAGGAAAAACAGCCACAGTTTAAGAGGGCTGCAGTTTCCATTTGAATAAGAAGGCAAAGGGAAAGTTCACAGGAGTTGAGGATATAGGAATTTTGATGGGCAGTGAATTCCAGAGGGCAGAGGAAGAATTTCAGACTTCATAATTTTAGACCCAATCAACGGGAATTTAAATTTCTTCTAGTACCAGCCAGTATTGCTTTGAAGCAGTTCAAATCTGGTGTGATCTGCCTGCAAAAACCCTAGAATGATTTATTACAGAACTTTAATTATATTAAAAGATATTGGATATTTTTCCCATTCTAGCCTAATCAAGAGTCCTAATGCTTTCTCTCTAAATTTCTGGATCTGAAGGATTGATCAGTTTCTTAAAGGAAAAAGAAGAAGAAGAAAAAAAAGAACTTGATTCAGTCTTCCTTAGAAAAATTTCATTAAATGATTTTCAGAATCACCTATTTTTCAGTTTTGTCTATCTCAACTTGAATGTTTCTTAGACCTATGACTTTATGAATGTAGACATCTTGCTTACAAGGAAATTAAGGTTTTTTATAAATACATTTATGTAGTTCAAAATTATACAAAGGAAATCTTGCTTCCATCCCTGTCCTCTCCACTCCTGTTTACCTCACCCCAGTTGCCTATATTTCTTACTTATCCTTCCATTGTTTCTTTATACAAGTCAAGCAATACAAATTTATATTCTTACCTCCACCTTTTTTAAATATAAAAAGTAAAATACTATATGTACTGCTCTGCACTGGCTTTGATCACCTAATGAATCCTGAAAATCCTTCCACATCAGTATATAGAGATTTTCCTCATTCTTTTTTTTTTTCTGATTCTTTTTTGTAGCAATGTACATTGTGAGAATGTACCATGATTTATTTAATTAGCTCTTTATTGATGGACAATTGATGTGTTATCTGGTAATTAAGATATGTATCTATGCCAGAGATGAAAACACCTTAGAAATTATTCTTTATTTCCCAACTTTTAGAAAATAGGATCTAATTCTTCAGAAGTATTCTACAAGGCTGAAAGATATTTTGAATTTATTTTTGATAGCTTAATTTTTAAAGGAAATTGCTTTAATCAAAAGAAAATTTCAAATTTTCTTTAGAACAGGAGGCATTAATTTCAAATATCTTAGAATTAAGGAGCTCCCAGGGGACTATCTAAAGCTAACAGCCATCAGCATCAGTGTTTGTCATTTGAGCTCAGTCATTAACTTTCTCCTATGTTTCAGGGAAAGATATCTCGAAATTGTAAGAACAGTAGCTTTGAATTACAGTTTCTAGGTCAACGTAATGGAGACATTACTTTAGATGTGGTTTAGCTGTGAACTTGGCTAGCAGATTTATTCTGCTAAAGAAACAAGCTACTCAGGTCCAACTGGAAAAATACATAGAAGAAATCCAGAGGATTGTTGGCCTTGGCGACGGAAGCCCTCTTTTCCTCTAAAAGAAACCACAGTAGAATACTCTTTAGGGGGATATCCATGAGTGATAAAACTCACTGAAATGATTATAGTTCCAGTCTGTGTCTCCTTGGAAAGAAGATCCCATTCTGAAGTTTTCTTTCGGCAAACCAAAGATCAGTTATTTAAATATTTTTTTTCCAGCCGGATTAGGGGGCTGGCAGACTAAGAAGGTTCATAAATGCATAGCTCTCCTTATCTAAAAAGCCATCATATCAATGGTGACCTGAAGTGAAGTGCCGCACCTCCTGCAAGAATTTCTTATAAGAGTTCTTTTTTCTCTTTCTTAGCAGGATTAATGAAGTTCTAAACCTTAGCTGTGACCACTCCTCTAAAAGTTGCTCTGGGAAAGGCCACAAGTTGTGGCTATTCTTTGCTGAGGTGGTCAGTAACAACAATAACTACCATTTACTGAATACTCACTCTTGCCAGGTGCTATAGAATGGGCATGGCCTCTTTCCTCAAAGACTATTCACCATGAAGACAGCTTCAACACTGCCTGTGTTTTCCAGCAATTGGATTCCAGAATTGGATGAACATTGAGACGTGAATGTGGTTTATCACTAATAAGAAGGATTCCATTGCTCTTTGGAGATGGGAGATAAATACTAATTGTTAGGTTCCAGGATGCTCTATAAGGGTAAAGGAAATGTCATCTGTAGATTTGTGCACAGCCCGAAGACCACAGTTCTTATATCCTGTTGTGCAGTAAGTTTTCTGAGGGTGTAAGTAGTTTAAAGATCCCATCCTACTTTTCTGTAAGTTTCATGGGAGCAGGAATTATATCTCTCTTGCTTGTTTTATTTCCTCTACTTTAAAAAGTGCTTCATACGTAGTGGTAAAATATTAAAATGACACTTGTTAAGGCATAGTAAGGAAGACTTTACAGGGGGTGGGAGGGGGAAGAGCACTATAGTGATAAGTATAGTACCACTGGGGTGGAATTTTGCATTGAGAGAGAAAGATTGCACTTAACTCTTAACATAGCATGGACAAGAGGGAATTTATAGCCAAGGAGCAGAGTGGGGGTCAGTGGGTGGAAAATTACTAGGAAACAACATCAGAGGTAAGGGGAGATTCTGGCTAAGCTGACCTAACAGGATTCTTGCTGAAGGCAGCCCAGGGTGATCAGACATCATCTGGGGGATGGTAGAGGTTGAGGAACCTGATTAGATATTGAGGGTGATGAGATATGCAGGATGGGAGATTCTGACTAAACAGATTTCTCAGGATTCTTGTTTAAATTGGACAATGAAGTAGTGAATAAAGAAGTGCAAAAGTCATGTGTAGTTGAAAACAAGTTCAGGGGAATATGAGTAGAATTTGGTTTGGTCAATGAGAGAATCTTTTTCAAAAGCAGTCAGATACCTGTGGAATTAATAATAATAATGAATTCCTTATATAAAATATTCATGTATTCATCCATTTGTTCATTTCACAAATATATAAGTGAAATATTTATAGTATAGGCACTGTTCTAGGCCCTTGGGGGGAAAAGTCAGTGGACAATTGCCAGATTCAGTCCCTGTCCTCATGGAACTTATATTCTAGTTGGTAAACGAGATAAGTAAGTAAAATAATATGTTAAGTGTGATTGTGATCAATGCTAAGGAGAAGAAAAAGCAGGAAAAGAGAATAGGAACTGTTAGGGGAAGGATATGGTATTGAAATCTTAGATATGGTGGCCAGAGAAGACCTCCCTAAGATGGTGATATTTAAGTAAAGCCCAGATGGAAGTGAGGGAAGGAAGGATCTACCAGATACCTGGGGAAAGAACATTCCAATTCAAGCAGAAGGAACAGCAGGTGTACAGATCCTGCGGCAGGAGTGTGCCAAGGAGTGTGACAGGGTCAGAAATGTAAAGTAAGGCAGAACACAGAGTGTTATGTTCATTGTATAGACTTTGGCCTTTACCCAGGGTGAGATGGGAAGACATTGAAAGATTTTGAGCAGGGAAGCAATGTGGTGGGATGGATATTTTCAAAGGGTACTCTGCTGCATTGAGAATGGATTGAAGAGCAGTAAGGGCATAAGCTAGGAGGTTATTGCAACAATCCAGGCAAGAGATGTCCAGGGTGTTATTGGTGCCAGATACTTAGCAGTGGCTGAATTCAGGATTGATTTTTAAAGATGACACAGAAAGTAATGGCTTATGGATCTGTTGTGAGGTGTGAAAAGAAGTGAAGGGTGAAAACCATGGGGAAATGCTCTTATAATTGGTGTTGAGTTGTGTCTGCAACCACAGTATGTTGCACTGACACAGTGTTCACATGTGTAAAGCAAAAATATAAAGCCCCCTAAAAAAAGGTAATGCGAAGTAGCATGCCCCAGCCAATTTCTTGACTTGTGCATGTGCTTAGCATTTACTGCACTGGAGTATGTTTAACTTGAATGTTGAACCCAGTAGAATTTAGGTTCTTAATGGGTAGGGTTTGTGACTTTTGTCTTTATTTCTCTATTTCCTAGCAAAGTACCTGGCATAGAGTAGACACTGAATACATGTTTGCTGAGTGAATAAATTTTTCTGAATGTGTTATGTTCCCAAGCATTTTCCATATGAATTTATTTTAAAATCTTTTTGTTTAGAAAACACAAAGGTTTTTTATATTAAAATATATACACATGTAAATGGTACCAGGGTTCTGCTCAGAAACATCTACTCTTGTGCTTTTTCTGTACATGCTGTAATTCAATTAACATTTCTTTTTTTTTAATTTTAATTTTATTTTTGGCTGCATTGGGTCTTAGTTGTGACACGCGGGATCTTCGTTGTGGCGTGTGGGCTTGCATGGGCTCTCTAGTTGTGGTGCGCGTGGTCAGTAGTTGCGGTGTGTGGGCTTAGTTGCCCCATGGCATGTGGGATCTTAGTTCCCCGACCAGGGATCGAACCCGTGTCCCCTGTGTTGGAAGGTGGATTCTTAACCACTGGACCACCAGAAAACTCCCTCAATTAAAATTTCTTTAGACTCCTGTTGAAGTTGTATTATTAATATGTCCCTATCAAAAAAAATAAGTCCCCTATTAATGCTAAATTGTGAATTTGAGAATTTGTAATAAGTTTGATGTCTCTTAACTGTCATGTTCTAAGAAGTTTGTAAAGCAGAAAAGTGGCCCTGCATACACTCAAATTTCCACTGCCCCATTGCCCCAGCACTTCCACCTTTATACAATGACCTCATCCTTTCAGTTGCTCCCATCACAAACCTCTCTTATTCACCCTGAAATCCACTTTCTCACTTCCATCCACTCACATGATTTAGCTCCTGTCTACTCTTAAGCTGGCAGATGAAGTGGCTTCTACATGTTGAATCCAACTTGGTGACTGGTTTTCAGAGTTTATATCAACTTTGAAAGAAAATAAAGTTAAATAAATTTTTTTGGATCTCCTTCATTTCCCATCTCCCCTACAACACCGGACAATGGAAAAGCCGAGGGAACCTTTCCCTCACTTTCTTTCCATCCCCAGCAATTGTTATTCAGATTCTCCTACTGAAAGGACCCAACCCTGCCCAGCAGAAAATTCTCTTCCTAAATATTCTTAAATGTTTTGAACCATTTGTCACCCCGGGAAATATGTGGAGTATTTAAAAAGCAGGTCACTCTGAGCAGACATATTTATAAATTTTTACATACATTATCTTAATCTTTATAACATTAGCTATGCTGTGAAGATTATCAACCATCTTTATTTATCTCAGAAGGCTAAATAAGAAACGTGCCCCAGGGACTTCCCTGGTGGCGCAGTGGTTAAGACTCCACCTGCCAACGCAGTGGACACGGGTTTGAGCCCTGGTCCTGGAAGATCCCACATGCTGCGGAGCAGCTAAGCCCGTGCGTCACAACAACTGAGCCTGCGCTCTAGAGCCTGTGAGCCACAACTACTGAGCCTGGGTGCCACAATTACTGAAGCCAATGTGCCTAGAGCCCCTGCTCCACAACAAGAGAAGCCACCACAATTAGAAGCCCGTGCACTGCAACGAAGAGTAGCCCCCACTCGCTGCAACTAGAGAAAGCCCGCGTGTAGCAATGAAAACCCAACACAGCCAAAAATAAATAAATTTATATATATTAAAAAAAAGAAATGTGCCCCTAATCACGCAGCATGTAGAAGATTCAAATTTGGTCTAAGAACAGAGCACTTGTGGCTTTAACAGTCTCAGTGAGGCCTGTGGATATTGTGTGTATAAGGGTAAAATATATGCTCGCCAAGCCTAGTATCCCTCCTAATGTGCAGCCGCTTGATTTGTCTTTGTAAGTGTCATCTATATAGTGAAAGGATTTATCTCAGACGCACAGGGGGAGTATGTGTGGAAAATGTCCAGCAATTTTGTAAGACTCATCTGTGTGTCTTCTTTTCAATATACAGATTTCATTCAGTCTTTCCACAAATTTTTGATGAGCACTTATTCTATACCAGACACTGTGCTAGAGCCTAGAGATAAAATTGTGAATAAAACAGCAAATTCCTTGCTCTCATAGAGCTTGCATTTCAGTTAGGAGGAGGGGAAGACAAAAAACAAATTAAAGATTATCTAATAGTACTAAAAGCTAGGGACAAAATAAAAGAGAGAATGAGGCTACAGAGTGCTGGGAAGGCATGGGACTGTGGGTGGTAGAAGCTATTTTAAATAAGATGGCCAGAGAAGACCTCATTATAAAGAAGACAATTGAGCAGAGAAAGAGGGTGAGGGAACTGGCCATGCTGCTCTTTGAGAGAAGAAACTTCAAGGAAGAGGGAACAGCAGGTGCAAAGGCCTTGAAGCTGGAATGTATTTAGTGGGCTTGGTTGGTTAGTTGGGTTTGTTTTTGTTTTTGGTTTTTTCAGGAAAGCAGCTTCTTCTGACTTCTATTGAAAGGAAACATTTGATATTTCAGCAGGTCACTCCCATTCATTTACTGTATACATTCTACCTTCTTTTAATTTCAGAGGGGTTTATGGATCACCAAAATCACAAAATCCACTTTCAACTGAAATATATTAATAAATAAAATGCATCATCATATTAATAACTATAAAAAATCTGCCCAAATAGCACCTATTACCTATATGATACAGAATTCAGCCCATCTATCAGAACCATGGCCAAGAGAAGGCAGATGAGAGATGACAAAGTTGCCACAAAGGGTGAAAAACACAAGGTAAAAATTGTGAATCAGACTCCTTCCCATTGCTCATGGGGAGAGTACATAAGCTGGGACTCTCTGGTCTAGATATTTTGTTTTCAAATCAGCCTTTCTTCCCAGGAGACTGGTGATTTCAGTAGGACTCTTTGGGTGGCAGGGAACAGAGATGCCCTTGAGCTTATTCAGGCAAAGAAGGTTTGTTCCCCTCCCACCCTGGGCCACAAGGCTTGTGGGATCTTAGTTCCCTGAACAGGGATTGAACCCGGGCTCTCAGCAGTGAGAGCATGGAGTCCTAACCACTGGACCACCAGGGAATTCCCCAAAGATAGTTTTATTATAAGGATTTATAAGGTTTGGCCCAAACCTTGATCCAATACCAGGAGCTACCACAGGAACCTGGGACCAGTAACTGTGGGAGCTGTGTGTCCCCAATTTGGAGGGCCTACTCTGTCCTGCTCTCTGCTCACTGGCTTCCTCTGCCTACTCCTCTAATAACTTTGATTTACCAATGGCTTTGGGGTTTTTTTGGTTTTGTTGTTGTTGTTATCGTCATCGTTTTGGCTAATTGCTGATGTTGTTTTTAAAATTAAAATGATACATTCATGAATAAAGAATTATTTCTCTTCCACTCCAGACTCAGCCTTTTTCCTCAGAAGATAATTTCTGTTAATAACAGTCTCTTATGTATAATCTCAGGCATTTTCTATGCACATGTAAGCATATTACATTTTATACACAAATAATTGTATAGAACGCACAGTTTTTCTTTTCCACCAAATTTTAATAAAAATTGTACCTATAAACAGATTGGTTTACTAATTTGCCTTATTTGGTCAAAGCAGCTCATGTTAGAAAAAGATTCAGTGAAACAGTGTCTGCTTTTTCTGTAGTCTTTTTCACTCATTAGTTAGCTATTCAATCCTTTTTAATTTTCCAAATCAGATGACCCCTTGGGAGGCATATTAAAGGATTTAAAATTTAGATCATAAAATAAATCACTCACTCCCAATAAGCAATACAACACCATGCATTATTCAGTTCAGATATATTGACCATGGCTGTGTGTGGCTGGAAATGTTTTATGATTTCAGCTTCATGGTGCTATCGCCCTTGGCTAAAACCAGTGCAGTTTACATTTTGCAGTGGGCATACAACTGAGGTAGGCAAGAAATAGAACTTTTTCTGTTGTTCTATAACTCAATTTCTATCTAAGACCCCTATTTGACCAAGGCTGTGGAAACTTGGAGCTCCTCCCTTTCCTGTGGTTATGTCTAAGCTCTAGGGGCTTTTGTCATACCAGGAAGTTGAGGTGTGTCCTCTTTGTTGCCTACCAAGTGTCCATGAAGCCGTCCCTCCCTGAATCTGCCTGGACCCTTTAGGTCATGTAGCTGGGTCCACACGTGTGAATGGCATCACTGCTGCTGCTTCCATTGCTGTGCTTAGGCTTTGGGAAGTAACTGTGTCTCTCTGAAGCCACATCTGCCTAGCCTCCTACGCATTCATTTCCTCCCTGGGGTTTTGCAGTTTTCCCCACGCAAGGGGATACAAACCTATTTGCTCTCAGACTCTCGGGTTTTAGTGTTTCTTTGTGCATTGTCCACCGGACAGCATTCATTCCCGTTTACCCAGTTTTCACCTGTGTCTAAACCTTCATCACTTTCTCTCCACCTCTCTTTTCTCCCCACCAGTCTACCAGCCCTCAATCAGGGTGTCTTTTGTTTTAGTCTGGAATAGATGAAGATGGGGAAGAGATGAAGAGCAAAGAGCTAGAATTATTCTGCTACAGTAAAATCTCTTAGCATTTCTTTTAGGTTTCTATTCTGGGAAAATACCCAGTTGTCCCTCCCCTCCACCTACATCTGGCCCCATCCCATCCAGCCCCAGCATATCAGCCTCCTCCTGTTACATCATGTAAAGGAAAATCCATTAGAAGTGCTCCACCTGGTCGGCATTTAATTTTCCAGAGGGCTCTATTTGTTAAAGTTCGTTCTTCCCCTTTGTATCCCACTTCATAGGGTTAAAAGGGGGCAGGGTATTTGGCAAACCTGAACCAGAGGGCAGTAGAATCTGTTCTTTGTCTGCTCCTGATGAGAGAAGCCCTAAGGGAACAGCTGAGAAGGCCCAGAAAGTGGGCTGGATCAAGCTTGGTCCCAGGAGATGAATAATTTGGGTGGGGGTGGTGCAGCCACCTATGTCTTTCCAGCTCACATTGGTCCTGTCTACCTTTGGGACAACTGGACTTTGTGGTTTCCTGCCTTCAAGCCAACTTTCCAGATGCATCTCTACCAACTCCTGCTTTAGAGAGAGGGAGTCCAATACATAGTGTATATGACTCTTGATTCAGAGCTCTAAGATGTGGCAGAATATTTAGAAATGCTTAAGACAAAATGAATTATAATAAAAAGGAAAAGCAGTATATACATTCTATTAGGCTGAAAAAAACAAATCAGTTCCTTTTTTCCTTTTTTAATATACAGTATTATCATAGATGAAGCTTTTAGGAAAGAAGTGAAAATATGTATAGTTTTGTTCATGGCATAGACATTAAAAAGTCAATGTCCAACATTATCTGAGAAGTTGGAATGATAGCATGCATCTCTGCTGTGTTTGTGCTGCTCTGCCCTGAGCAGGCTGTGTCAGCAGCAAAGTCTCTAACTGTGCTGTCACTATGGTAAAAGATGCAGAAAAGGCATTCATCTCTTTCCCTCTTTTAACACCATTGATCATGCTTCATCATCTGTGAACTGATGTTTGCCAGTCACAATTACACTTCAAATTTAGAAAAACACTCAGCATGTAATTTAAAGTCATTAGGACTGCATAGAATCCCACAGCAATTGCAAAGGTGGGTACTGATTGGGAACTGACTTTGCTTCTTGCCTTGTGTACCAAGAACCCCAAATTTTGATTGGCAGCTTCAATAATACTATCCGAAAATTAGTACATTTATAATAAATTGTTAATTTCTTTATTACTTTATTCTAAAAATTGTAAGCAGCTGATTTTAAGCTGGTTCTATAGGGTTTTATAGCATTTGTACCAGGTTCATTTTGCTTCATATGTTTAGTTATTTTCTCTCTCTTTATGACACTTAAAAGAAAATCATTTAGACAAAGAAGGCATTTGATATTCTAGATCAGGACTTGGAAATTTAATTAGCTGCAGAGGGGCACAAATGGGGTAAACTGAGGGTACTACAGTTTGGATCGATGAGGATTGTGGTGTTCTGAAGGACTCATATGTCAACTAAATGAAGAAGCCCCTTTTCACGTCCAGCTAATTGTAGCCAGATAGATAGAAAATAGAAATGTGAGTCCTGGGACTTCCCTGGTGGTCCAGTGGTTAAGACTCCATGCTTCCACTGCATGGGACATGGGTTCGATCCCTGGTAGGAGAAGTAAGATCCTGCATGCTGTGCAGAAAAAAAGAAAGAAGGAAAGAAAGAAAGAAAGAAAGAGAGAAAGAGAAAAAGAGAGAAAGGAAGGAAGGAAGGAAGGAAAGAAGGAAGGAAGGGAGGAAGGAAGAAAGAGAAAGAGAAAGAAAGAAAAAAATAATGTGAGTCCCATGTTGACAGAACTGCTGTTTCAAGACAATGTGAAAATCCAAGTTTTCATGGGAAATGGATTGATTTTTTTTGAGCTATATGGGACCTACCAAGACAAACGTGCATGCCAGATTTGGTTGCAACTTCTATTTTTGACTTTCTGGTTTATATTACTTCTATTATAAAAATTAAACTGTGAGATTCTATAAGCAAGATCTTGGCAGATTTCTGCCAAATTAATACAGACATTAGAGAAATATTTTTAATCCAGGAGAGTGAGAAATTAAAGCTCCCTCCAAATAGTGAAAATGTTGACACCTTTCTTCAGAGAATAAGAATAGAGCAAAAATTTGCACTAAAAGAATTTGCACATGGGGGAAAATATCTTTTAGAAAAGGATACAACAGAGGCATCACAAAGATGACAGAGTAGGAAGGGCCTGAGCTCACCTCCTCCCACAGACACACCAAAATTACAACTATTTACAGAGCAACTCTCTATGAGAACTACCTGAAGACTAGCAGAAAAGATTTTCCATAACTAAAAATATAAAGAAGGAAATGTGAGACAGGTAGGAGGAACAGAGACACAGCATAGTCAAGACCAAACCCACAGGTAGGCGACCCACAAATAGGATCATCACAATTGCAGAGGTTCTTTCCAAGAAGTGAGGGGTCCAAGCCTCATATTGGGCTCCCCAGCCCAGGGGTCCTGCAGCAGGAAAATAAGCCCCCAGAACATCTGCCTTTGAAGGTCAGTGGGAGTGTGTGGGAGAGCAGGAGGGCTGTAGGAAACAGACTGCTCTTGAAGGATACTCACAAAATCTCACACACTTTGAGTCCCAGCACAGAGGCAGTAATTTGCAAGGAGCCTGGGTCAGACCCACTTGCTGATCTTAGAGAGCCTCCTGGAGATGCAGGAGGTAACTGGGACTCACCCCAGGGACACAGATGCTGGCAGCAGCCATTTGGGGGAGCTTGTTCTACCATGAGAGCACTGTGCTAGCAAATACCATTTTGCAGTCTTCCCTCTAGCCTATTATCTCCAGGGGCTTACACACCTTCCAGTGGGCCTACATGAGCCGCCAGAACCCAGCCCTGCTACCAGTGGGCCAACAGCAGCCGTGGGATCCAGCCCCACCCACCAGTGGGCTAGCACAATCCCTGGACCCCAGCTCCCACAGCCAGCCACCCTGACACCTAGCCCTGCCCACTAGTGGGCTGGCACTAGCCCAAGACTCCTTTGGCCCCCCCACATCCAGGTGCCCCAAGGCCCAGCCCTGCCCATGTGTGGACTGGCACCAGCCCTGGGACCTCACAGGCTTCTCAGCCAGCCACCCTGAAACCTGGTCCCATCCACCAGTGGGCCAGCATCAGCCCCAAGACGCTGGATTATACAGTCAGCTGCGCTGGAACCTGGTCTTGCCCACTAGCGGGCCAGCAGCCACCACACAAGGCAGGGCCTGGCAGCTAACTGGGCCAGTGGCCAGTCCTGTCTACCAGCACACTCACAGTAGGTAGAGCCACCATAACAGAATGGCCTATGCAGCCCCCATAGGGGTCACCCCTAGAGCGTATAGCTCTGGTGACTAGAAGGAAGAGTGCTCTTGGGCCCTATAGGATGTCTCCTTCTAAGACCACTTCTCCAAGATCAGGAAATGTAACTGACCTACCTAATTCATAGAAGTAAACATAGAGAACCAGGCAAAATGAGGCAACAGAGGAATGTTTTAGAAATGAAGGAACAAGACAAAACCCTGGAAGAAGAACTAAGTGAAGTGGAGATAAAAAATCTACCCAGCAAAGAGTTCAAGGTAGTGATCATAAAAATGTTCAATGAACTAAGAGACAAATGGACATAGTGAGAAGTTAAGCAAAGATTTAGAAAATATAAAGAAGAACTAAACAGCAATAAAGAATACGGTAACTGAGGTAAAAATGCACTAGAAGTATCAACAGTAGACTAGGTGATACAGAGGAACAGATGAGCAAACTGGAAGACAGAGTAGTGGAAACCACCCAAGCTGAACAGAAAAGAAAAAAAAAAAAAAAGAATTAAAAAAAATGAAGGTAGTTTAAGAGACCTCTGAGACAACATAAAGCATACTAGCATTCACATGGGGGTCCCAGAAGGAGAAAAAAGAAAGAAAGGGGCAGAGAACCTATTTGAAGAAATAATAGCTGAAAACTTCCTACCAGGGAAAGTAAACAGACATCTATGTCCAGGAAGAACAGAGAGTCCCAAATGAGATGAACCCAAAGAGGTCCACACCAAGACACATTAAAATTAAAATGGCAAAAATTAAAGATAAAGAATCTTTAAAGCAGGAGAGAAAAGCAACTAATTATGTACAAGGGAACTCCCAAACACTATCCGTTGACTTTTCTGTAGAAACTTTGCAGGCCAGAAGGGAGTGGTATGATATACTCAAAGTGATGAAAGGAGAAAGCCTAAAACAGAATACTCTACACAGCAAGGCTATCATTCAGATTTGAAGGGAAGATAAATAGTTTTACAGACAAGAAAAAGCTAAAAGTGTTCAGCACCACTAAATTGGCTTTACAAGAAATGTTAAAGGGACTTCTCTAAGAAGAAAAGAAAAGACTCAACTAGAAATATGAAAATTAAGAAAGGAAAAATCTCATTGGTAAAGACAAACATACAGTGAAGGTAGTAGATCTATCACTTATAAAGGTAGTAAAAATATTAAACAATAAACTAAGTACAATTATCTATACCCACAATAAGTTGTTAGGGATACACAAAACAATTAGATGTAAAATGTGATGTCAAAAACATTAAAAGTTTGAGTCAGGAGAAGTACAAATGCAGGGTTATTAGGAGGCATTCAGACTTAAGAGATCAACTTAAAATAATCATATATATTATAAAATTATAATTATATATGTATATTGCTATTTATAAATATCATAGTAACCAAAAACCAAAAATCTATAATAATTACACACAAAAAGGGAAAGGAATCCAAACATAACACTAAAGATAGTCATCAAATCAGAGGAAGAGAGCAAAAGAAGACAAAAAGAACAAAAAAGAACTACAAAAACAATCCCCAAACAATTAACAAAATGGCAATAAAAACATACATATCAATAATTACTTTAAATGTAAATGGACTAAATGCTGCAATAAAACGACATAGAGTGGCTGAATGGATTAAAAAAAACAAGACCCATATATATGCAGCCTACAAGAGACTCGCTTTAAAGACACATACAGACTGAAGGTGAAGGGGATGGAAAAAGGTATTACATGCAAATGAAAATGAAAAGAAAGCTGGGGGGGAGTGTGGGTGTCAATACTTATATCAGGCAAATAAACAAGATACAAAGAAGGACATTTCATAGTGATATAGGGTTCAATTAAAGAAGAAGATATAACAATTGTAAATATATATGCACCCAACATAGGAGCACCTAAAATACATAAAGCAAATATTAACAAACATAAAGGGAGATATTGACAACAACACAATAATACTATGAGACTTTAACACCTCACTTAGACCAACAGACAGAAAATCATAAGGAAACACTGGCCTTAAATGACACATTAAATCGGATGGACTTTATACACACATAGAACATTCCATCCAAAAGCAGAATACATATTCTTTTCAAATGCACATGGAACATTCTCCAGTATAGATCACTTGCTATCTCACAAAACAAGACTTGGTAAATTTAAGAAAATTGAAATCATATCAAGCATATTTTCTGACTACAAAGCTATGAGACTAGAAATCAACTACAGGAAAAAAAAAACTGCAAAAAACAGAAACAGGGGCTTCCCTGGTGGCGCAGTGGATAAGAATCTGCCTGCCAATGCAGGGGACACAGGTTCGATCCCTGGTCCAGGAAGATCCCACATGCCACAGAGCAACTAAGCCCATGCTCCACAAATACTGAAGCCCGGGTACCTAGAGCCCATGCTCCACGACAAGAGAAGCCACCGCAATGAGAAGCCTGCACACCACAACAGAGTAGCCCCTGCTCACTGCAACTAGAGAAAGCCCGTGCGCAGCAATGAAGACCCAATGCAGCCAAAAATAAATAAATAAGTAAAAATTAAAAAAAAAAAAAACAGAAACAGGTTGAGGTTAACCAATATGCTACTAAACGACCAATGGATCACTGAAGAAATAAAAGAGGAAATAAAAAATATCTGGAGACAAATGAAAATGAAAATACAACAACCCAAAATCTATAGGATGCAGAAAAAGCATTTCTAAGAGGGAAGTTTATAGTGACACAGGCTTATCTCAGGAAACAAGAAAAATCTCAAATAAGCAGCCTAAAGAGCCTAAATAAAAATAAAAAATAAAAAATATCAAGGAAAACTAAGAGCTAGTTCCTGAAAAGATAAACTAAATTGATAAACCTTTAGCAACACTCATCAAGAAAATTCAATAAAGTCAGAAATGAAAAATGAGAAGTTACAACTGACACAGAAATACAAAGTATCATAAGAAACTACTATGAACAATTATATTCCAATAAAATGGAAAACCTGGAAGAAATGGATAAGTTCCTAGAAACATACATTCTCCCAAAACTGAATCAGAAGAAATAGAAAATATGAACAAACCAATTACCAATAATGAAGTCGAATCAGTAGTAAGAAAACTCCCAACAAACAAAATTCTAGGACCAGATAGCTTCACTGGTGAATTCTACCAAGTATTTAAAGAGTTAATACCTATACTCTCAAACTCTTCTGAAAAATAGTAGAGGAAGGAGCACTTCAAAACTCATTTTATGAGACCATCATCACCTTAATACCAAAACCGTACACCACAAAAAAGAAAAAGAAAATTACAGGTCAACATCTCTGAACATAGATGCAAAAATCCTCAACAAAATATTAGCAAATGAATTCAACAATACATTAAAAGGATCATACACCATGATCAAGTGGGATTTATCCCAGGGATGCAAGGATGGTTCTACAAATCAATCAATGTGACACACCACATTAACAAATTAAAGAATAAAAATCATATGATCATCTCAACAGATACAGAAAATCTTTTGACAAAATTCTACATCCATTTATGATGAAAACTTTCAACAGAGCCAGTGTAGAGGGAACATACCTCAAAATAATAAATGCCATATATACAACAAAACCACAGCTGACATCATATTTGATGATGAAAAGCTGAAAACATTTTCTCTAAGATCAGGAAGAGCACAAGGATGCCCTCTCATCCCTTTTATTCAACATAGTATTGGAAATCCTAGACACAGTAGTTAGACAAGAAAGAGAAATAAAAAGCATCTAATTTGGAAATGAAGAAGTAAAACTGTTACTGTTTGCAAATGACATGATAATATATATAGAAAATCATAAAGACACCATCAAAAAAGCTATTAGAACTAAAGGAATTCAATAAAGTTGCAGTCTACAAAATTAGTATAAAGAAATCTGTTGTGTTTCTGTACACTAACAATGAACTATCAGAAAGAGAAATTAAGAAAATAATCCCATTTATAATCACATCAAAAAGAAAAAAATACCTAGGAATAAATCTAGCCAAGTAGGTAAAAGACCTATACTTGGAAAGCTATACATGATAAAAGAATTGAAGATGACACAAACAAATGGAAAGATATACTGTGTTCATGGATTGGATTAATTAATATTGTTGAAATGACCATACTCCTCAAGGCAATCTACAGATTAAATGCAAGCCCTATGAAAATACCACTGGCTTTTTTTTCACAGAACTAGAACATATAATTGTAAAATTTGTATAGAAACACAAAAGACCCTGAATAGCCAAAACACTGCGGTGCATATATCTTTTCAAATTAGTGGGGTTTTTCTGGATATATACACAAGATTGGAATTGCTGGGTCATATAGTAGTTCTATTTTTAGTTTTTTGAGGAATCTGCATACTATTTTCCATAATGGCTGCACCAACTTACATTCCCACCAACAGTGAACCAGGGTTCCCTTTTCTCCATATCCTCACCAACATTTGTTATTTGTAGACTTTTTGATGATAGCCATTCTGACAGGTGTGAAGTGATACCTCATGGTGGTTTCACTTCACATTTCTTTAATAATTAGCGATGTTGAGCATCTCTTCACGTGCCTGTTAGTCATCTGTATGTCTTCTTTGGAAAAATGTCTATTCAGGTCTTCTGCCCATTTTTTGACTGGATTTTTGTTTGTTTGTTTTGATATTGAGTTGTATGAGCTGTTTACATATTTTGGATATTAACCCCTTGTCAGTCATATCATTTGCAAAAATTTTCTCCCATTCAGTAGGCTGTCTTTTCATTTTGTCAGTGGTTTCCTTTGCTGTGAAAAAGGCTTTGAGTTTAATTAGGACCCATTTGTTTATTTTTGCTTCTGTTTCCTTTGCCTTAGGAGACAGATCCAAAAAAATATTGCTATGATTTATGTCAAAGAGTGTTCTGCCCATGTTTTCTTCTAGGATTTTTATGGTTTATGGTTTTACATTATGTCTTCAATCCATTTTGAGTTTATTTGTGTATATGGTGTTAGAAAATGTTCTTTTCCATCTGGCTGTCAAGTTTTCCCAGCACCACTTATTGAAGAGACTGGTGTATTCTTGCCTCCTTAGCTGTAGATTAATTGACCATAAGAGTGTGGATTTATTTCTGGGCTCTCTATTCTGGTCCTTTGATCTATGTGTCTGTTTTTGTGCCAGTAGTATGCTGTTTTGATTACAGTAGCTTTGTATTGTAGCCTGAAGTCAGGGAGTATGATACCACCAGCTCTGTTTTTCTTTCTCAAGATTGTTTTGGCTATTCAAAGTCTTTTGTGTTTCCATACAAATTTTAAAATTATTTTTTCTAGTTTTGTGAAAAATATCATTGGTATTTTGATAGGGATTGCATTGAATCTGTAGATTGCCTTGGGTAGTGTGGTCATTTTGACAATATTAATTATTCCAATCCATGAACACAGTCTATCTTTCCATCTGTTTGTGGCATCTTCAGTTTCTTTCATCAGTGTCTTAATATTTTCCAAGTACAGGTTTTTACCTCCTTAGGTAGGTTTATTCCTAGGTATTTTATTCTTTTTGATATGATTGTAAGTGGGATTGTTTTCTTAAGTTCTCTTTCTGATAGCTTGTTGTAGTGTATAGAAATGCAGCAGATTTCTGTATATTAATTTTGTATTCTGCAGCTTTACTGGCTTCATTGATGATCACTAGTAGTTTTTTGGTGGCATCTTCAGGATTTTCTGTGTATAGTATCATATCATCTGCAAATAGTGACAATTTTACTTCTTCCTTTCCAATTTGTATGCTTTCTATTTCTTTTTCTTTTCTGATTGCTATGGCTAGGGCTTCCAATACTTTGTTGAATAAAAGTGGTGAGAGTGGGCATCCTTGTCTTACTCTTTTTTTTTTTTTTTTTGCTGTATGCGGGCCTCTCACTGTTGTGGCCTCTCCCGTTGCGGAGCACAGGCTCCGGACACGCAGGCTCGGTGGCCATGGCTCACGGGCCCAGCCGCTCCGCGGCATGTGGGATCTTCCCAGACCGGGGCACAAACCCGTGTCCCCTGCATCGGCAGGCGGACTCTCAACCACTGCACCACCAGGAAAGCCCTGTATGATCCTTTTAATGTACTGTTGAATTCGGTTTGATAATATTTTGCAGAGGATTTTTGGATCTATGTTCATGAGGGATATTGGCCTTTAATTTCTTTTTTCCTTGTGAGTACTGCTTTAGGTATCAGAGTGATGCTGGCCTTGTGAAATGAGTTTGGAAGTGTTCCCTCCTCTTCTATTTTTTGGAAGAGTTTGCGAAGGGTTAGTATTAATTTTTCTTTGAGTGTTTAGTAGAATTCACCAGTGAAGCTATCTGGTCCTGGTATTTTGTTTGTTGGATTATCCTACTTTTAAAATATTAACTCTACTTTGGGTTTCAGAATATAGTATGATGAACTGATGTGGACCTCCCTCTTGCTTTAAACAGTAGAGTAAAATGTTTTTTGAAAAGTTCAAATTCAATGACAAACTCAAAATAAACAGATTTCCCCGTGTGCCAGCAATGAAGAGGAGTTCACACCACATTGGTGCCCACGAAAGTCAGTGCTATGGTGGGCCAGGGACAGCAGACCTTGATACTGACCCAAACAGTTTACTGGCCACAGTGGGATAGGACACATGGCCTTCAGCCACGAGTGGTGGGGAGCTGGAATTGACACCTGCATAAACCTGGGTTCTGGAATGGCTGCACCTCTGTGATTAGGTGCACACCGGCCCTAGCATGGGAGTTTATCTCATCAGGACTCTGGGTGGAAAAAAAAAGACCTTCTTGAGAAGTTGAAACCCCAGACCTATTCCATGCAAGGATGTGGAACGCAAATTTACTCTTCCTGTTTGTTGTAGCAGTCGAGAGCCAATAAATTAAGAGGAAAACAAATCACAGGTGAAATACTTGGGTATTCGGCAGAGGGGAACTCAGACCTGCTCTGTGGGGACATTTCCACATTCCAGAGTTCACAGAACACATGTGTGAGGGCATACACACACACACACACACACACACACACACGTATGTGCCCCCAGGAAAAATGAGCTCATGCAAAATTCATAGACCATTAGAGAATATCAGCAGATACAGCCACAAAAGAATTAGAGCCCCTGAGAATTTGAGATAGTTAAGCAACATGAGAAATGACCCTACAGAAAAAGAATAGTCAGACTTGGGGCTTCCCTGGTGGCGCAGTGGTTGAGAGTCCGCCCGCCGATGCAGGGGACATGGGTTTGTGCCCCGGTCTGGGAAGATCCCACATGCCACAGAGCGGCTGGGCCCGTGAGCCATGGCCGCCGAGCCTGCGTGTCCGGAGCCTGTGCTCCGCAACGGGAGAGGCCACAACAGTGAGAGGCCTGCGTACTGAAAAAAAAAAAAAAAAAAAAAAAGAATAGTCAGACTTGATGAAGTACATGAGTCTCAGATTGAAGAAGCACCCCTAATGCTGAGTGAAACACATGTGCCCTTGAGGTATTTGTCAATTCAGGTTTTCATAATTTGAGTGTTCTTAAAGTGGAGCCCATCATGCACAAAGAGTGCCATTTGGGAATGGTTTTGGGCAGCCCTGACCACAAAGACTCAGGCCACTGAAACTCCTTTTACCCTGAAGGATCCCTCATTGTACCCCCAGAGCTCCAAGCCTTGGTGGCCCTCTGGATGTCTTTTCTCCCTGGTCTGCGTAGGACATGGGATTAAAAGGTTGTAGGTTGATATAGGAAAGATTAGAATAGCTGAAAATGAGTGCTGGACAGAGGGACACAGTCAAGCTGACAAGACAGCAGCCTGAGTAGTACTGCACCGACCATGGGCTGACTGTGCTGATGGACCCCCATTAGGAGGAGCGGAAGGAGGTGTTCCCTGTCACCACAGCCGCAATGTGCTGCCCGAGCCAGTCCACTGGGTTAGCAAAGGAAATCATGGAAACTGAGAAATGGAAAGTTGAGCATGTGCGCCAGCAGAAATCTCCTGCCAGTAACACTTTCTTTAAGAGGAGAGGATGTTTGCAAGGAGAGAGGACTCAGCACCGCACCGGCTCTGCAGCAGGTAATGAAGTGATTATGCAGCAGTTAGCTGGTTATTGGGTCTCCGAGACAATGTGATCTGCTAGTTGTTCTCCTATTCATCCTTCAAGACATGGCTGCAAAGTGCCCTCTTGGTGAAACCTCTCTTCCTGTCCCCATCCCAGGCTCAGTTGTGCCCCTTCCTCAGTGTGCCTTTGGTTTATGTCCATATAGTGTCTGTCTAGGGACCCTAATGAAAAGGTCACAGTGGCTAAATCCTGGGGCTGTCACCTGGCATGTCTTTGGTCCCCAAGTCCAAGTGATGAGGTGTCCAGACAAGCAAGGCCACCACACTCCACACAGTATTCGTCTCTGCCATACATGCAGGGACTGAGTTAACTGCCCTAACAGAAGCGAATTGCATGTATAGTCTTGACGCCAGTCAGGCAAATTGAATCAGTTTAGTAAGAAGAAACACAGTTCAGTGGGGAAAGATTAAACACATTTCCTGACATGGTGTAGACAAGAGTTAACTGACTAAGTTTTGCTCTTCATTAAAAAGTTTTGTCATCATTTATACTGTTATAATCATTTCTCTGCCTTTCCCAGCATTTTAAAAAAAAATTCTTTGTGGGGCATTTTTAATACATTTTCTGGCCAACTCTGAAGGAAAGCCAATAATTTATGTTTTAATGTTTAAGTTTAGCTACATTATTATTTTTTGCACAGAAAATTTAAACATTTATTTTAGCTATTAAGTTAGCTATTGCTCCCTGAGGCTTTCTGTTAATGGTAGTGGAACAGGAGGGTTATAGTGTTTGAATAGAGAGAAATACAGTCTGCATGAAATAAGCCATTCTTTAGATAAATTCCCTGACTTATTAAAAGTGGTTGCTATTGTAAGCCTAATTTTTGAATTGGGAAAGGCATTAGAAGCATAATCTAGCATGATCCAGTGCCGAAATCAGAGGCAGGACAAGAAGTTCATAAAAAATCCATTTATAAGCTCAGCAAATCTCCTTTTCATAAGCAGCAACTTCTCTCCTGAATTAGTTCAGACTCTCAGCTCTGACTGCAGAGATGGTTCTGCTCTAGAAAGCTCCTACATGATTCCAGTTTATTAATGCCTTGGAGGGCATAGAACTGTATCTTTAAAGCAGCTCTTGGTCTAATTTTCCTGCCAGAAAGGAGGCTATAGAACTCCAGGAACTAAAATTGGAGGATGACAAGGCAGACATCTTTTCCTATCAAGCCACGTGTGCTGGGCTGAGGCATGTATTATGTGTCTTTCTGTGCAGGATGAAATGATAGATGCTCAATTTCTGTTTCTAGGAGGTTACAGTACAAGAGAGGGCAGAGGGCCAGAGGGGTCTACAGTGCACATAGTCACAGAATAAATGCTGTCTTGGGACAGAGATTTGGTCAATAAATAAAGGACTTTATATGTTTAGATGTTAAAAGGCTTGATTTGAAATAAGACAGGCATGATGTAAAATAGACTGGTTAACTAATTGTTTAAAGCAAGTGGTGAAATTGGGCCCAGCTCACAAATTGAGCCTCATGGGGCCATTTTGTTTGGATTTGGGGAAACACAGTGGCTCCCTATAAATGGTTCTCAAACCTAGATGATCTTCAGAGTCACTTTTAAAATACAAATTCTCAGGCCTGCCCTCGGATTTACTGAATTAGCAGTGGGAGGATGGGGCCTAGGAATCTTGAGTTTGGGAAATGCTGAACCTTGGAGAAAGAGTTCAGGCTTAGGGCCAGGCAAATCTGGTTTTGAATCTTCCCTGTGTGACCTTTAGCAAGTTTCCAGACTCTTCTAAACCTTAGAACCTCTAAGAAGAGTAACTTTGGGATGAATCAATGAGGAGTCTCAAAAGGTTGCCACAGAGACTGGACATTATTGGGCATTTGGTAATCTCAGTCCATTCAGGCTGCTATAACAAAAATACCAGAAACTAGCTGGCTTAAACAATAAACATTTATTTCCACAGTTCTGGAGGCTGGGAAGTTCAAGATTAAAGTATTGGCAGATTTGGTGTCTGGTGAGGGTTTGCTTCCTGGTTCATGGACAGCAGTCCTCTCAGTATAACCACACATGGCCATAGGGGCAAGGGAGCTCTCTGGGGTGCTTTTTATGAGGGCAGCAGTCTCATTCACGAGGGCTCCATCCTCATGATTTAATCACCTCCCAAATACCATCACATTGGGAATTAGGATCTTAACATGTGAATTTTGTGGGGACACAGATATTCAGTCTACCATAGGAACCGTGGGCTGCTCTCTCCTTCCTAACTCCAGCACCTCATGCCTTCTGGGATTCCTGTGGACATGATGATACCCACTTAAACCATAATCAGATGGCCACATAGCAGGTCAAGAAGCTGGCTGAATCAGAGAGGAAGTGTTTGACATCTGGTTAATTCTGATAACCTCAGGTTGAACTTGATTGAATGTGTGGCTGCCCAATCAAAGGCCAACACCAGCTAGAAGGAGCCAGTTAAGCAGGCTGGCAGAGCCTCAGGGCTTCTGATTCACTGAGCCACATTGCTCCTCTTGGGTCCCCCAAGCATGCAATAATCATGCTTCATGCCTGCAGGCCCTCGATATCTTTAAGGTTCATTTGATTCTCACCATAACAAGTGGAGGGTAGACAGCAACTGGCTGGCTTAGGATCTTCTTGAGGTACAGACACCGAGGGAACTCAGAAAAAACATGGCCAGGCTTCCTGGATTGTCAATTTTATTCAAATCCTGGAGGAAGCAGTGTTATTTATTTTTTAAAATAAATTTATTTATTTATTTTTGGTTGCGTTGGGTCTTTGTTGCTGTGCACAGGCTTTCTCTAGTTGTAGTGAGCGAGGGCTGCTCTTTGTTGCCGTGCTCAGGCTTCTCATTGCAGTGGCTTCTCTTGTTGCGGAGCACGGGCTTTAGGTGTGCAGGCTCAGTAGTTGTGGTACGTGGGCTCTAGAGCGCAGACTCAGTAGTTGTGGCACACTGGCTTCGTTGCTTTGTGGCATGTGGGATCTTCCCGGACCAGGGATTGAACCCGTGTCCCCTGCATTGGCAGGCGGATTCTTAACCACTGTGCCACCAGGGAAGCCCAGCAGTGTTATATTTACAGTATCAATAGCTGGTGTTCTTTGAGTGTTTGTTTTGTGCCAGGCACTTTTATCCTAATAACAATTCTATGAGAAAACACTGTGTAGTAGGTACTAGTATCATCTTTGTTTTACAGATGAGGAAAAACTGAGAAACAGAGAGATTAAGTTGGGAGGGAGTAAGAGTATGAGAGAAGGCGTTCCTGGCAGAGGGCACAACATGTGCAGCGGCCCTGAGGCCAAAAGGAGCACAGTGCATCTAAGGAAAAGAAAGGCCATTATAGCTAATGTACAGACAGCAAAAAAACAAGGGCCGCCAGCTCCTGCAGGTCTCATGGGCCACCGTGATTTTGTCTGTTCTCATAATAGCTTTGGGAAGTGATTGAGACTTTGTTTTTAATTTAGCTTTTATTATAGAATTTAAAAATATATGCAGAAGTAGAAAGAAAAAGATCACAGATCCCTACATACCATCACTCAGCTTCAGTAATTAACCCTTGAAATGTTTCAAGCAGGAAAGTGACATGATTATATTCAAACCAACCAACCTTCTGGCTACTGTGGAGAAGGAATTGGAGGGAACAAAGTAGACATGCAAATAACAGCTGGGAGGCCACCGCAGTGGTCCAGGAGAGAGAGTGTCATGGCGAGGTGAGGATAAACCAAGGGCGGTGGACAGATTCTGGAGAAATGGATATGTTGGGGTCATGGGTCAGCTTCCCCCAGAAGCAGGCCCTGAGACGAGGATTTGAGTTCAAGTAGTTTATTTGGGGTCAGGAAATAACAGCAGGCAAGTGGAGAAGAGAGACAGGGAAGGAAGGAGGGAAGGCAGTCAGTGTCTTCTCAAACCAGCTACCCCTTGGGCAGGACCAGCTGCGCAATTTGCAGGGTTGGTACAAAATGAAAATGTGACGCCTTGTGCTTATAAATTATTGAGAAATTCAGAACAACAGCAGAGTATTCAGCCAAGCACAGGGCCCTTTAAGCAATGGGGCCCCATGCAGCTGTACACATCGCAAGCCCATGTAGCCCATCCTGCCTTGGGCAAATGGAGCTTAATCCTGCAGGAAACTTGGTGAAATGAGATAAAACATGCATCTCAGAGGAATGAGGGAGCCATCAGTCACTGGTCAAAGGCTGCTCCTGGAGAATTCTAGCTTCCTGGCATTTCCAGACTGCCTTGCCTAGAAGAATGGCTTCCCCTGACTTCTTTATGCAGCTCCTGGAGGTTGGAAGTATGCCAGTGCCACTGACGGACACGGGTCAGACAAGGATAACTCCAAGGGGACACAGGTGCCTTCTAGGTTTCTGGCTTATGTATTGGAAGGTCAGAGTGCCCTTCCTGGAGACAGGGAGCACTGGAATGGGAGTAGGTAGGGGAAGCACTGGAGTTTGGTTTGAATGTGTTGAGCTTGACTCATCCACGTGGAGATGTCAAGAAGGCAGTAGGAGTTTTGGCTCTTAGGCTCAGAGGAAACGTCTGGCTGCGGGTGGGGATGGAAGTACCAGGGAGGGAGAGCAGAGGGCTCTAGAATGCCAGGCACCCACTGCACAGCTGGGGCCAGGGCACAGGCCAGCACAGAGGGTGCTTAGTAACTAAAGCAGAAAACTGCTCCCTCAGCCCTTGCTCCTCAGAACCCAGCCTTTAGACCAGGGCACTCAGGTGGACACCTGCCTCCAGGTTTGTGTTATCTCTCTGGAGGGAAGCTGGAATCATTACCCTCCCCAGGCTACTGTAAATGGCTTCCTGTCCCAGCCTTAGCAGAAGCAGAGAGCCGATGGCCTAAAACCATCAGTGTCTGATGGTCCCGTGCGCATTCCCCCAGCCAGGGCAGAGGCAGAAAGAGAGGGAGAGGGAAGTTCTAAAGTCACCTGCACAAACACTGAAGTAGTTTTCCCATCCTTATCTTCAGTTTCTGTTTCATGGGTTTTCTCTGTGCAAATAAAACCCTAAGTTTACCAGTGGATATTAAAACAATGAATTCCGCCCCCCCGCCAGCCCCCGCACCCCCACCCCCAACCCCCCAGCCCCCACCCCCCATGCCCCACCACCCCCGCCACCAGATGGAGACAGAAATGGCTGGAGTTTTACAGAATCCAATTACCAAGAGCAGTTGAAATGTACAAATCTTTGTCCCTGGGCATTCAGATGACATTGGTGTTCTTGCATATTTCAATGTCTATTTAAAGAAAGGGTTCCCAGGATCCATTAGTGTCGAGAGAGCCTCCTGAAAGCCACTTTATTTCTCATCATTAAAGTCAATCCAAGTTTCCCAACAAAGAGGAGGATGAATGAATCAGACCTGCCAGGCCCAGGCAGCCCTGGGCTCCTCAGCCTAGTAATTGCTCCCTTATTGTTCTTTCTCATTAAAACGATGGTCAGACAAGTCACATGGCACCTGCTGTTCTTGCTTTTAGAGAGAGACATCTTCCCAGGGGGCCCTGGAAACAGTGAGGGAGTCAGGACAGCAGCAGTGGCTGTGGATCAGTCTTGCACTTTCCTGGCCTTATTTCAGTTCTTCCTGGGCAGACTCTAGTTTTCCCATGATTATAAAAATGTACATATATGAAACCATCTCCTAGGTGTTGGTGTGGGCAGGTTACAGTGATCTGAGAAAAAGCCAGAGTATATATCTACATGAAAACATTTAGATGGAATGTGTTGTGTTTGTCATTGTGGAAAATTAAACATCTGGCCTGTTGATGAATTTTCTACTTTTTAATCCAGCTATTTTGGCATGACACAGTCACAGCTTGAGAGGTTCTTATTTATTATAATTCCATGACTGCTCTACTCGGGAGTGATACTCAAACCCTGAACATCAGGTCTGGCGTGAATGCTGGCCCCGGACAGCCGGCGCTGGTGTGTGCTGGCCTGAGCAGTCCTAGCTAATAGCCTTTTCATCCTGGGAGTGCAGCAAAGAGGAGGGCGTGCTGAGGCAACACGCTAGATGGTGTTTCCATTTGCCCTAGGATCTTGCTGCAAGCAGGAGGTGGAATGATGCTGGTGAAAAAAGTGAGTGGTAGGTGACCCAGCGTCCCCTGGGAATTCAATTCCTAGGGCTGGTGCCAGCCTGGCTGCCCACTCCCAGGGCAGGCCTGCTGCCGCTGGCTGTCCTCCTGATACCAGAGCAGGAGGACACACATCCTAAGGACTTGGAATCTGAAGATGGATAATCTGTGATAGCAAAAATGACACTCTAAATTTGTTCCAAACACAAGGATGCTTCGTGATGGTGCTGGCACTGATTGTCTCACGCAGCTTCACGCTTCAAATGTTTTTCAGCCAAATAAAGAGGCCTAACAGCCATCAAACTCCTGTCCAGTGTAATTACCATACATCATTATAAATGGGTTCTAATATTGCTAGAAACATAGATGCACAGCTATGGTCACGGGGAAATGAGGCCAAGAGATAGTTTCTCTGAGGGGATATGATATCACATCCCACTCTCGACACCCACCTGAACCCTTTTTCAGAAAGCAAAGGAAATCTCCCCAAAATGTCTTGTGATTGTCAAGGGTGCCATCACATGTGGGAAAGAACTGGAATGCAATACCATTCCAGGAGAAAAATCAGTGGAGACACCTCCCAGGAAGCAGTGTTTCAGCAGTTGTCACAAGGGAAAGCGCTGACATTGACAGAGTCCTGACACTGTTGCTAGGCCTCATTCTAGGGACTTTACACCAATTAACTACCTTATAAGTTAGGCTTGGAGGCAGCCGCTCCCAAGTTAGACTTTTCCTCTTTATTTATTTATTTATTTTTAAAGATTTTTTTTTTTTTTTTTTTTTTGATGTGTACCATCAAAAAGTCTGGGAAGTCCCAGACTTTTCCTCTTTAAATCCATTCGTTTCACACCAATTATTGATACCTTCTAGGTGCCTTGGGGGAAACATGGAGGAGGCCAAGTTCCGCCCTTAAGGGTGTGGTATATGGTGGTATGTCCTGCAGACTCAAGTTTGAAGACATTGGACGGAGGGCCACTGGTAGGAGGGGACAGGAAGGAGGGGAAACACTTCTGGAAGAGAGAGGAATGGCCAAAGTGGTGGAGGAATGGTACCATGGCTTTCAACTGTGGTATGTGACTTTACAGGCATTGTATAACTTTTTTTTAGGCCTCAGGTTCCACATCTGTAAAATGTATTCGTATTTAGCCTTGTAACAATGCTGCTAATGGATGTATGGTTGCAGCCCTAGGGAAGGCGGGTCGAGTAGTTGGGTGGGGGGGGATCAGCATTTGAGCAGAGACTTGAGGACAGGCAAGGTTCTCCTTGTTTTCACCCTCACCTCACCACCATGATGTGGATGTAAATTCCAGGTAAAAATGCTTTGAATTTTGCATTACTGTTCTCTTCTCTGTGGCCCCAAGCTGGATTTAGACCCAGACCCCCTGCCCTTCCCCAGCCTCTCTGGGGACCTGCCTGCCCAGCCTCCTTCCGGCCCACCCCCACCTTGTCCAGATGGGCTCCTATGGCCATTACTCCACTCAGTAAGGTTGCCAGATTTAGCAAATAAAATACAGGACATCAGTTAAATTCAAATTTCAGAGAAACAACAAAAACATTTTTTAGCTTAAGTATGTATGCACCCTGCAGTATTTGGGACATACTTATACCAAAAAAACAAAATGTGTTTTTTCATTTATTGTATATCTGAAATTAAAATTTAACTGGAACATCCTGTGTTTCATCTGACAAACTAATAACGCAGCCCCTGGGAGACCTCCCTCAGCACCCGCAGGCCCTTGGCCCAGGCCCTCCCCGTGACGCCTGATTCCGGGTTTATCTGGAATTCATTGATCCAGGCTTCAGAAATGGCCTGAGCGCCCCCCGTGAAGAGAGCCCTGTGCCAGACTCTCCGGAGGTGAGGTGACCTGGCAAGGTGTGCCCCCGAGAACCCCCGGTCCCGGTTCCATAGCAGAGCAACACTGTTACAAGGAAGGTTCCAGGAGCAGGGGGTCTCGGAGGGGGACTCAGAGGGAGGGCTGCACCAGGTGGCCGGGAGAGCGAGGGGGAAGCGAGGGCCCAGCGACGCCGCGGGGGTCCCAGCCTCCCGAGCACGTCGGGGTAACGCAAACACGGCCGGTCCCCGACGCTGGCCACCAGAGGGCGGACTGGCTTGTGAAATGATTTTCCTCCACCACCAGGAGGAAGACAACCCGCGTTTCCCTCAGGTTGGAGGTTATGTTTCTTTGCTCTGAAACTAAATCAAAGAGGAGAGAAAACCGTGGGCACATCCCCTCCTCTGTGACAGCGAGGGTCTTTCTGAAAGCCCCGTGAGAGCAAGGAGGTCAGAGGTGTGTCTCGAGCGCCGAGCACCGAGTGGGAGGCCTGCTCAGACGGTGGGCAGGGAGTATGGGGGGAGGGGGGAGGGGGAGGGAGGAAAGAGGAAGGCGGGGTGGAGGAGAGGGGGAGCGCCATCCTTGCTGGCCCGGGACCCGCAGGACCCACATGGTGACCTCAGTGCGTCCAGCCCAGAGCTTGCCACACAAAAGACCCGACGAAATACTGGTTGAGAGAATGAATGGCCCCCAGGAAGGGAAGCACTGAGAGACTTTTCCTTCCAGACATTCAGGGTATTGATGGTTGGTCTAGAGGGAAATCTGGGAAGGAGAAGGGGTAGGAGGGCACAAGAAGGAAGGGAAACACTTCAGGAAGAGAGGGGGTTGGTGCAAGCGGTGGAGGAATACCACAGCTTTCACACTTAGAGAGATCGTGTAACCTCCTTTTTAGGAACTTCCTACCTTGTAACACTGTTGCTCTGCTACGGAACCGGAACTGGGGGGTTCTCCTGCCAGGTCATCGCACCCCGAGACAGTCTGGCACAGCTGGTGGGGGAGGGGGCGGGGGACGGACGCTCAGGCTATTTCTGAAGCCTGGATCAATGAATTCCAGATAAACCAGGAACCAGCAGTCCCTGGGAGGGCCTGGGCCGAGGGCCTGCGGGTGCTGAGGGAGGTCTCCCAGGGGCTGCGTATTAGGTTGCCAGACGAAATACAGGACAGCCTAGTTAAATTTGAATTTCAGTGATCAAAAGAGGAAACAGATGTGATCATGTGACAGTGCTTTGTAAACTGTGAGGTGTGTGCAAAAATGAGGAGCTGCCAAAGAAGATGTACAGATTGCCAACAAACACAGGAAAGAATGCTCAACATCATTAATCACTAGAGAAATGCAAATCGAAACTACAATGAGATATCATCTCACACCGGTCAGAATGGCCATCATCAAAAAATATACAAACAATAAATGTTGGAGAGGGTGTGGAGAAAAGGGAAGCCTCTTGCACTGTTGGTGGGAATGTAAATTGATACAGCCACTATGGAGAACAGTATGGAGGTTCCTCAAAAAACTAAAAATAGAATTACCATATGACCCAGCAATCCCACTACTGGGCATATACCCTGAGAAAACCATGATTCAAAAAGAGTCATGCAGGGGCTTCCCTGGTGGCACAGTGGTTGAGAATCCGCCTGCCAATGCAGGGGACACGGGTTCATGCCCCGGTCCGGGAAGATCCCACATGCCACGGAGCGGCTGGGCCCGTGAGCCATGGCCGCTGAGCCTGCACGTCCGGAGCCTGTGCTAGCCAGGACATGGAAGCAACCTAAATGTCCATCAACAGATGAATGCATAAAGAAGATGTAGCACGTATATAAAATGGAATATTACTCAGCCATAAAAATAAATGAAATTGAGTTATTTGTAGTGAGGTGGATGGACCTAGAGTCTGTCATACAGAGTGAAGTAAGTCAGAAAGAGAAAAACAAATACCGTATGCTAACACATATATATGGAAGCTAAGAAAAAAAAAAAGGTCATGAAGAACCTAGGGGCAAGACGGGAATAAAGACACAGACCTACTAGAGAATGGACTTGAGGACATGGGGAGGGGGAAGGGTAAGCTGTGACAAAGTGAGAGAGTGGCATGGACATATGTACACTACCAAATGTAAAATCGATAGCTAGTGGGAAGCAGCCGCATAGCACAGGGGGATCAGCTTGGTGCTTTGTGACCACCTAGAGGGGTAGGATAGGGAGGGTGGGAGGGAGGGAGACGCAAGAGGGAAAAGATATGGGAACATATGTATATGTACAACTGATTCACTTTGTTATAAAGCAGAAACTAACACACCATCGTAAAGCAATTATACTCCAATAAAGATGTTAAAAAAAAGAAAGAAATGAGGAGCTGTTGTCAGTGTCATTGTTACTCTCTCCTCCCCCTAAAAAGTCAGGAGAGAGAATTTGTATTGAATCAAAGGAAAAGGAAGGGAGGGAAGGAGGGAGAGGAGAGAAGACAGGAGACACACTCTGGGTGTGGTCAGCATTTCCTCTTCCCTCCTGTTCCCTTGCTAAACATTCTAGGGACCCAGGGCTTTAATTTTCTTATTTCAGGTGAAAAGATTCATTCATTATCCAGCAAGCATTTACTGAGCCCATGTTTCCGCCCTCAAAGGAGGGAACCTTCTAGTGGGGCACCACCTGTACCCCACACAATTCCCTCGAGGGTCTACAGCACCTTGGTTTACAAAGCACTTTTACAGGAAGTTTCTCATTTGTCCTCTAGGCAGCCGAGGGATGGGATTGATTTTTCTCCATTTTAGAGACAGGAGGCAAGGTCCAGAGACCCCAAGCATTGCTCCAGGTGACCACAGCGAGTGGTCAGACTAACAGCCTCTTTTCGGACTAAAACTGTATAAATATAGTGATTTGATAAACATATCAGGAGAAAGTGGTCTTGTTTGTGGAATAAATGAGAGAGCTGTGGAAAACTGAAGAGGCTCTGTGCCTCCGGCCCACGGGAGGCTGAGCTACTGCTCCCCTTGCTTGTCTGTTTTTGAGGTAATCATTGTGGCTTCCACAACTGTGGGCCCTTTGTGCTCTGCCACTCTGCCAAGCCTCCCACACAAATGATCACTTAATCCCCACAACAGCAACCCAGGCAAGTGCTCAGGGAGGTTGAGACACCTCCCAAGGGCCACACAGCTGGGGCGGTGAGGGCTCTGAGCGCAGGTCTCTCTGACTCTTGCTCAGCCTGTGAATAGTGCTCAGTGCCTGTGGGTGTTCACGGTGTTTGTGGAAAGGCCGACAGGTTCTTACCCTGCCGGGTCCTGACTGGTTCTCTCTGGGCAGCCCTCCCAAGTGCGAGGCAGCTCAGCGTGTACTGACCTGGCAGAATGCCCACGAGGCCTTGATGAGTGAGTGCAAAAGGAAGTCGTGGAACTCTGCGGACCAGTGCACTAAGAACAAAATGTGTGGGCTCATATTTTTGTTTATATGAGGGATAACTGAGAGGATACTAGCCACCATCTCCAGTGGTCACCTGCAGGGAGTGGAACTGGAGTAGGGGAGGTTAGGGAGAATGTCTGACATTACTCTTTGATATTGGCTGCTGTCTGAGTTTCTTGTAACAAGCCTTATCCTTTAAAAACCTTGGAAATGTAATGTTCGTAACAGTAAAAATGTAGAAACAACCCAAATGCCCCCCACCAACCCTGTAGGTCTTCCCAGTCCACCTAGTCAGGCTGCCCTCCCAGCCCAGCCTGGGATGCGGTTGGAGGCTGAGGCACATCCAAGAATGAGAATCAGTCCAGAGTTGAGTCAAAGGAAAGAGAGTTGTGCGTCCGTGTCAGGGCCCCCCGTGGCTGCTGTGTGAGTGCGTGCACACATGTACCAGCCATGTTACCTTCCTGCCCGACACACACACCCTCTAATCTGGCCACTGCTCAGGGCTGGGGGTGCCCAGGTAGTCTCTGCCCCAGGCCCCGTCCCCAAGGACCCTCACTGCCAAGGCCTGACTTGCCTGACTTGCCCCTCTGCCTCACCCTGCTGACAGAAATGGGCTAGGAGAGGGGACTCAGGATCGTCTGCGTCCTGGAAGTTCAAGGCCCTGGGCAGCCAGCAGTGGTCCTGGGCTCCTTCTCGTTCCTTTTCTCAAGGGGAAGAAAGTCTTCCTCCAGGCCCCCTCCACAGGCCTCCCTGTCTCTGGAGTAGCTGGGAAGTGTGAGCTTTGTAGGATCCCAGTCTGGTGGGAAGCGTGCTGATATGTGTGGACACGTGTGCGTATAAAACTCTGGGGATGTTGTTCATGGTGGTTATCTCTGGGTGGGGGATTGTGGGTGGGCCTCACTTGCTTGTTTCCTCACATTTGTGGTTCGTATTTGTTTGTTTTTTTTAAAGTTTGTCCACAGCCCCTGAGATAAAATCATCAAGAGAGGAAGCAAGAGAAGGAAAGTAGGAGAGATACACGAAAGGCAAGAAGGAGGAAAGGAGAAGCAAAGAAGAGAGGATAAAGTACAGGGAGACAGAGAGGGTCCAGGGGAGCAGAGGTGAAGGAGGAAGAGGCAAAGGGCAGAGAGATGGAGGTGAGCCCTGCGGGGCCTGGACTGAGGCCTTTGTGTGACCCCCCAGGGTGGTAGCAGCTGGTGTCCTCAGAGCCCGCAGCGAGGCCGGCCCAGATTGGCCTCGCCACTGCTTAGAGGCTGCCACCAGATGGCACCGCAGTCCCCCCTCCAGGCCAGCCTCCCAGACCCTCTTCAGCCCCAGCACCTCTGCTGGTGATGGAGGTGAGAGATGCCACAGGTGGCCAGAGCCCAGTCTCCAGGCCGAGCAGCTGGGTGTTAGGAGACGATCCTCTAGGGTCTCTCGCACTTTTGCACCTTTTGTGAACAGAGGCACTGACTGCCTTTATTCCAGATGACCATTTCTAGGATGTTTGAATAGCAAACAACCTTAGAAGTGAGTGATAGTGTGGGCTTCCCTGGTGGCGCAGTGGTTGAGGGTCCCCCTGCCGATGCAGGGGACACGGGTTCGTGCCCCGGTCCGGGAGGATCCCACATGCCGCGGAGCAGCTGGGCCCGTGAGCCATGGCCGCCGAGCCTGCGCGTCCGGAGCCTGTGCTCTGCAACGGGAGAGGCCGCAACAGTGAAAGGCCCACGTACAGCAAGTGAGTGATAGCGTTTCCTTCTGGAGTAAAGATGTGCCCATTGCACATTATAGAATGTTCTGTTCCCCAAAGTTCCAGGTTCCTCTTTTGGAGGTTTACATTGCAAAATACACACAACTTTCTATTGTATACTAGAGTCTTTGTTCTCAGAAACACAGTAAAGCTGTGTTGCCTAGTGGTTAGGAGGTCAGACTCTGAGCATAAGCTCAAATCCCAGCACTGCTGTGTAGCGTGTTCCATAGGCGTGTGACCGGCAGAATGTGACCTGAGAGTAGTAGACATTTAGAAGAGACAATGGGAAGAAAAATATTTGGCAATTTCTATTTTAAATGAACACATGAATACCTTATGAACCAGCAATTTTACTCCGAGGTAGATACCCAACAGGAATACATCCATATGTGTGCTGAAAACATCTACTAGGATGTCCAAAGAAGTGGAAACTACCCAAATGTTCATCAACAGTAGGGCAAGATGCCAGGAGGCTGATTTCTCTTTTTCTGTTTGTTTGTGATTGGCAGTGCAACCCCCCTCTTCCCCCGCCCCATTTTCAGTAAAGACTTGCGCATAAATGTCTCCCGGGAGCCTCTAGGGAGGGCTGCGTTGCATGCTGAGATCAGCACTGAGGAGACGCCACAGCAGCCACGGGGGTGAGACACAGGTGACCTGGAGACACCAGCAGGGGCAGGAGGTGGCCCTGAGCGCAGCCATCCCCAGGGAGTCACAGAAATCTGGGGGGAAAACTTTGGATTTCCTGTTCACAAGGGATGGAGGTCCCAGCCAATTTAATTTAAATTTCAAAGAAGAGCATGACTGCAGCTGGCATCTGGGTTACACACACAGCAACTGTGAGAGATGGGGAGGAAGGCTCTGCAAGCCCCATTTCACAGAATAAATTAGCCCCGGAGAGATTCAGAAACTTGTCCAAGATCACACAGTGGGTTGGTACTGAGAGATTTGAACCACCTTGGCTAAGAACACCTGGAGAGGATTTGTGCCCTAAAAATACAGTTCCTGTCACCTGGCACCCCAGGCTGCCCCAGCTCTTGCCCTTTCCAAGGCTGGAAAAGTTCACTCAAGTCTTTCTCTTCATCTGTGAGCTGCCTACATGCTTCTGGTAAACTACCTTCTTTGGCCTAAATCCCTTAGCTTGCCGTGACTTACCCAATTAACAGATGGATATGAGGCCGGCCCTGTGCCCAGCTTCAGCCTGGCCCTGGGCATGCAGACCCAGCCGCTGTCCTGGAGGAGCTCCTTGTCAGGAGGGAAGCCTCAGCTGAGATGCCCGAATGACCATCACCCTCAGGGAGCTGGTATGGAAGCAGTAGGGGCTGGGGGAGGAGGAAAAGTTCCCTCATTTTCAGTGACTGGACTCAGATCTATAAATAGTCATCAGAAATAGAGCAGAGAAAGAGAAGTCATTCGTGGGCTTACATTTAATTCAAAGGTGTCCTTTTTCTTCCTTCTGAGATAAGCTATTTGATTCTTTTCAAACTGAAAAAATCAAAAACCATCTTGAATTAAGATTAATCAAAAACCAAAGAATCTATTCAGCCCCCTCAAGGCCTCTTGGGATAGAGAGCCACATCTTCGGAGGCCCTCATCTGGGGGCGTGCACAGGTGGATGGCTGCTGGGTATGGAAGAGGGCCAGTGAGTACCGGGCCCCTTCCCCGCTTCTCCCTCCAATAATGCACCCCAAACTAATCAGCACCAGCAGTCAGAGGGGAGAGATTCATTAGCAGATCTGGTTTTGCATAATTTAGTAGTTGGCATTAGCAAATTAAGTCTGCTTGGCTTCCCTCGTTGTAATGGCCATTAGAGGAAACGTGAGGAAAACACAGGCTCATAATCCCAGCAGTTTTCTGGAGATGATAATTAATAACAACAGCAATAAAGTGCTAATAAGACTTTGCAGTTCTCTCTTCTCACTTTTTCTTGCATGTTCCTCCCAACTGTAGCAAAGAATTATCGTCCATTTGAAACCGAGATGGGGGTGGGGTGGGGTGCAGCTAGGGAGGGAGCCCTTCCTCTCTGCTGCCTTGGCATGTTCATGGGCCAGTGAGTGACCTTAGGAGGACCAGGGCTCAGGCAGGACCAATAGCTGAGGCCCTGCTCCATCCACAGCCTTCTCAGTGGGAACCTCAGTCCTCACTTGGCTAAAGCAAATCCTATTAACAGCAACAGCAACGATAATAAAGCTAATATTTGTGGATTACTTCCAGGCACCAAACGATTTACTTATGCACTCTCTCATCAATAACTCACAGCCACCCATGGAGTGGTAATCAACAACAGCATCAATTCACTGGTGAGGAAATTGTCTCACAGAGGTGCAACAGACACCAACTGGATTGGCTTCCAGGCCCTCAGTGAGTCTCCTTCTCTGGGAATGATCTGGACACACAGGTGGTCAATGGCTCTGAATTTGTCATGTTGCCCTGCCCCTTTGGCAAACCTGACTGGGCTAGGAATGGGCTACTGACACAAGCTTGGCCAATCAAAGCCCCTCTCTGGGACTTGACAGGCTGGAAGTAAGGCAAGGGAGCAGTCCCCCTCTGGTGATGGCTGGAGCCATGGCAGCCCTATTCTTCCCATGTGGAGGGAGTCAAGAAGGCAGATATAGTGACAGGGCAGGGAGGGGTGAGCAGCACCCTGTGGTATTTGAGTCCTTTATTCTAGCTGTCCCTGAGGAACATGGGTGGTGAGAAGGCCCAGTATCCTCCTGATAACCCCCTTTTTCTGGAGCTGGTTGGATTCTGGTTTCTCTCTCTTGAAACCACAAGTCCTAAGCTTGCCCAGGGTCCCCCAGGAAGCATGTGTGTGGCAGGGAATGAAGTCACGTTCCCTCTGCACCAGAGTGTCCGGTGCGTCCTGGGCCTCTCCTCTCAGGACATGTCTAGGGGGATGGGGACAGCCCAGGCAGGCCACTAGTTCTTGGTGTCCCCCGGCAGTGGGGTCTGTGGGTCCCCTGCCTGTAGAGGAGCCCCAGGGAAGGGCTAGTGAGCTGAGGCTGAGTCCTCGGCTGAAACCCCAAATCACTACACTAGGGTGGCACAGGGCTCATTCACACCACCCCCATGCTTGGGCAGCTGGCAGAGCTAGCCTTTTGGGGCTTTGAGATTTTCAGAGAGAGGAAGCCACGGCCATCTTGGGATGAGGGGTGCGGGAGGTGAAGTTGTCCATGAAGCAACCTCTGTCTGATCCTTGCTCTGGGCCCAGCCTGTGTTGCCTCTGAAAGACCCTGGGGGCTCTCACTCCACCAATCAGCCTGGAGTGTCCTCTGCCTTCCCCTGCCCACTCCTGGGCCTCCCTGAATGAATCCAGCAAGTGCTTTTCAGGCTCTCTCCTCCCCATCCCCCAAGCCCCTTGTGAAAAGAGGGCCCTGGGCTCCTGCTGGGCTGAAGGATCCCCTTTCTGGCCTCCTGAGTGGGCAGCCCAGGGGTGTGGGAGTTGCACTTAGACTGCTCAAACCTTGGCTCTAACACCTGCTGGTCTTGTGCCCTGTAGGGCTGTCCTTTGACCTCTCCATGCCTCAGGTGTCTTAATTTGCAACAAAAAAAGGGCAATGACAAAGTAAGTACCTGCCTTAAGGAATGAGTGTTAGGACTCAAAAACGTTACAAATAAAGTGCATTTACAAGAAAAGCCCCGTGAATTCAATCAATGCTGATTAGTGAAGACGGGGAAACTGAGGTAAAGAGAGGGAAAGCAATTTGCCCAAGGTCGCACTGCAGCCAGGACAGGCTGGGACCAGAAGCCAGGCGCCTCTGACCAGCAGTTACCTCCTGGAAAGACCCAGAGACAGCGCACTCACCTCCCACACCCGGAGCCCTGCCATGCCCTTGAGAAATGGAATATTGCCTGCCATATCAGTAAACAAAGGATGTCACAGCCATCAGCGATAGTAGCCGCCACAATCACAATGGTGAGCTGGTGAGCCCTGAGGAAGCTCAGGGTGTGAAAACACAGGATCCTGGCCCCAGATAGCCGAGGTGCATATCAAAGGAATGATTTCAGTGAGCCCAGACTTGCATCTTCCCAGACACAGGAAAGCGCTAAATTCCTTAACTTGAGATGTCTGGTTTTCTTTAATTAACAGTAATCCTTTGTTCCTACTACCTGCCCTTTGCTGCAAAACTTCCATGAATCCTAGCTGCCCACCTCGCCTCCTGGGAGGAGTTCTCTCATGATCACTTGAGATGCTGCCTCCCGGGCTTGAAGTCCTCAGTATGTCCCCCGAATAAAACATAACTCTCAACTTTTAGGTTGTGCATATATTTTTTTAGTCAACACCCCCAACCGAGGTGTTATATTTGTCAACTGCCGTGGGAAGATAATGACACTGGGAAGGGGGTGATGTGCTTCTGAGGGTTAGAGTTTATAAAGTGATTGAATCTATCCTGGTGAGTCAGACAGAGATTGGTGATTTATTGGCATTTCAGAAAAAGCTGTCAGCGCACCCCAGTCAGCAGCTCCCTCACAGGCACAGCACCAGGAGGCCCCCACCTACATCCCCCGGTGGTGGGGCGTGAGCAGCAGCCTCAGGCGCCCAGCAAATGCTGGTCACCTTGCTGCCCAGAGGCGACCGAGGGCTCCCCGAATTCCACGCTGAGGCCGTTGTGGTATGCACTCCACTCCTCCCTTCCCCACCAACACCCGCTGAGTGTGTGTGCGCAAGCCGACTTCGGTGAGTGGGGCAGGATGGGGGTTTGGAGCAGAGGACGATTTATTGCAGGGCCCTGCAAGGAGGCAGCTGGCTCATGCCCTAAAAAGCCCCGAGCTCCCTGAAGGGTTGTGGCAAAGTATTTTTAAAAGCCAGGTGTGGGACGGGGGTTGCAGGGTATGTGATCAGCTCGTGCACAAGTCTGTGATTGGCTGTTGGTTAGGGAACAGGGTGGTGTCATAGGGGTTAACATTATCAGTCCTTAAGCTCCAGGAGGCCTGGGGCTATGTGCTCATGGTCATCAAATAGTTAACATCTTCCATTTGGTGAGGGGGTTTCACACCTGTAAAACAACTCAGGAAGTATGCATCAAATACTACTATCTAGTTACTTCAGAGAGGAGCTAAAGCAGAGGACATGCCGGAAGGCCTGTCCCGGGGAAGGCCCCACACGGTCCTGCTCTGTTACACTGGCACACTAGGAGGCCAGGGCAGGGCCACGGGGGAGACTTGGAGGAGGGCCAACATCTTCATGGTTCACAAAGCACTATTAGGTCCCATGTGTCACTGACCCACACCTGCCAAGTGGGCAGAACAAGTATCACTACTACCCCCAATTTACGGGTATGAAAACCAAGGCCTGGAGGAGATGCCATGACTTTCCTAAGCTCACACAGCTGAGTAATGGCAGGGACTTGACTGGGGCCCCTACAAGCCCATATGGCACTGAAGCTGAAGCCAGCCTCTGTACCCTGACACCAAATTAATTCTCAGAGACGGAGTTTTGGGTGAAGCATAAAAGAATAACTTAATTGCTTTGCCAGGCAAAGGGGGCCACAGCACACTAATGCTCTTAAAATTGTGTGTCTCAGACTTCCCTGGTGGTCCAGTGGTTAAGGCTCCACACTCCCAAGGCCAGGGGGCTGGGTTCGATCCCTGATCAGGGAACTAGATCCCGCAAGCCACAACGAAGATCCCACATGCCACAACTAGGACCCAGCGCAGCCAAATAAATAAATAATTAATTAAAAATAAAACAAAACCCAACAAAACTGTGTGTCCCTACTTGGAGGGTGTAGTGAGGGGTTTCATAGTAATGGTTCAAAGAGGGCGTGATCAGCTCGTGGACATTCTTCTGACTCTGTTGGTGGCGAGGTGAGTGAGAGTCAGCATCAACCTTCTTATTCCAGCCGGTCTGGGGTCTACGTGCTTGTGGGCAGCATACCCTTAACTTCTCCCACCTGGTAGAGGTTTCAGTATCTTCAAAACAGCTCAAAGATACTGTTAAGTGTATCCCTTGAGGTGGAACCAGGACCCTGCCCCAAAGATGCGCTACTGTTTCGTTTGACTGTCCCTCCCTTGTCTCGGCAGCCCCTCCCTTCCCTGATTAGCAACTGTTTGAACCTGCTCACAGGAGCCCAGGGAAGGTCCTGGAGGCTGAATGAAGCCTATTTCCTGCAATCGAGAAATGGGAGACACAGAAAGGCTTTTGTGCCCAGGAGCCCCACAGGGCCCTGCTCTGTATCAACACCTCTGGGTGAACTCAGTCCTGTAGGCACACAGCTGGCAGCAGAACTCCATCTACCAGTTATCTTGGTGTACAAGTCATACAACTGTACTCACAGCCCTGGCTGGACTGGAACCATGGTCTCTGAACTCCAAAATCCCAGTTCCTTCCACCCCTAGAGCAGCCCAGGAACAATGAAGGGGCAGTGGGGAGGGTCAGAACATCATGATAAGCATGAAGGTGAACGTGGTTTGAGAAGTTTGGTCCTCTGCCCTCTGGTCCTGGGGGTGCCTGGTTAGCTCTGGGGAAGGTTCTGTCAGGTACACATTGAGCACTGCCCTGGGGAGGAAACACTTCTCAGCTGTTTGCCCACCCTGACTGCCCAGCCAATGTCCAGAGCTCGGTGGAGACCTTTTTATGCTGTTTACTAAAACAAACAAACTCTAAAACACTCCCATCTCCTGTGTCACAAGCCACAGGTGGCCCCAGAAGATGGCTGTCTATGGAATGTGGTACTGTCTTGAGGAACGGGTCCTGCATCCCACCCTCTCCTACTTTCTAGAGCTGGCAGGGGTGAGGAAGTGTCCCCCAGTGAGGAGGACAGGACCCCCTCCTCCACTGCATGAAGCTCACTGGCCCCATCCCTGCGGCTGGACTCCTTTGTTGCAAAACTTCTATAAATGTTAGCGGGAGCTTGGGCCAGGCACGGCTGGGAGAGGAAAGAATGAATATACAGCCAAAGAGATGTCCATCATGGTGAGCAAGGCTCAGCTCTCAAGGCCAGGAGATTAGGGTTAATCTTGCAGTAACTCTTCTGTTACCTGTGTGTCAATCTGTCCCTCTGTAACAGAGAAGAACAAAATCTGACTCCATGTTGGATCTGTTTCTTTTACTTTAACCTTAGCTCTCCATTACTTTTTGTTACTATAATCACTAAAAGGATGTTGTCTATAGCTATTGGCATATATAATGGCCTCCCTTGGGGAAACCTGCCTCTCTGCCTAAATGTTAAAGTGCCTTTGTTCAGCTCACAGGGGAGCATTCTGAACCTGCCCAACTGTGAACGACTGCAAGAGAAAAAGAAATTAACACATCCCCTCTCCAAGGTTGGCCAAACCAGGAGATGTTTTGCAGGACTTATGGCCTTTTTACTTTACTTCCTCACCTCCTCACCCTCTCTGCTCTGTAAAAGAAACTAGTATCAAGACCCCGGTAAGATGGTACTCTAGGACATCTTCTCAGACACCTGGCTTTACGAATAAAGTTGCTATTTCTTGCCTCAACACCTCGTCTCCCGATTTACTGGCCTGTTGAGTGGTGAGCAGAGTGAGTGAGCCTGGACTCGGTCACACCTCATCCATCTAAAACCAAATACCCACTTTGGGTAGAGAAAGTGCATGCAGATACTGGGGGAGAGGCTGAATCCGTAAGGCAGTTCTTAGTCTGCACCTGGTCAGTATCTTCAAGCCCACGGGACTCAGGGAAGCCAACCCACACCTCCAAAGACATGGAAGACTGAGGCAGAATCATACATCCATTGATGAATTGCCAGTGAGAATTCTAACTGCTGGGCAGAGGTTTGTGTGGCCTGACCAGTGCCTTCCCTCCTGCTGGCCAGTCATGTGGCAGGCCTGGTTATCAGAAGGGGTCTTGGTGTAACCAAGCAGGACCCTATGGTGCCTTCCTGGGACAGGCCTTCCCCTATATCCTCTGCTTTAGCTCCTCTCTGAAGTACCTAGATAATAGTATTTGATGTGCATTTCCTGAGCTGTTTTGCAGATGTGAAAACACCCCACCAAATGCAAGGTATTAACTACTTGATAACCATGAGCACATAATCCCAGGTCTCCTGGAGCCTAAGGACTGAAAATGTTAATTGCTGTGACACCCGCCCTGTTACCTCACCATCAGCCAATCAGAGGACTGTGCATGAGCTGATCACATGCCCTGCGACCGCCCTCCCACCCCCAACCTTCACCTGGCTTTTTAAAATGCTTTAGCCGAAAGGCTTCGAGGAGCTCAGGGCATTTTAGGGCATGAGCCACCTCGTCTCCTTGCACGGCCTTGCAATAAACCTTTCTCTGCTCTAAACTCCGACATTTTGGTTTGTTTGGCCTCACTGTGCGTCAGGCACAAGAACTTGCGTTTACAACGGTGGGCGCACAGCGATGATTTGTGCATTGGGAAATGGTGGTCTGAGGCAACTTCCATTCCTAATGTGGCCCTGTCTTCCTGCAAAAGGCATTTCTTTCTTTGATCAACTGAAATGGGGCCACCATTTCCCTTGGGCACTGCTCAGGAGGGCCTGGTCTGTCTGTTGGTGACTCCCCTTTCCTATGCTTTCAGAGCTGGCCAACCCCTGTGATAGACACAGTCTGTCTTTAGACAGGTTATTAGTACTTGTAACCAGGCTATGGTTACAAGGCTATGGTTGGTCTTGTGGACTGAGGGTCCATCTATCTCTCTAGGGTGACAATGCATAGTTCTGCTTTGCTCTGAGCTAATTTCATAGTTTTAAGTCTCAGAAAGTGACCTTCCTCCTTGCTTTCAGGTCTTTAGGGGCACCCTACTTCACCCACCGTGCACCCCCCTGCCCCACTTGGCGTAGAAATGAATAGCACGTGGTCCCTGCCTTCCTGTAGTTGGGAGGGAATGGGGAGCACACTTGTGACTGATGGGGTCTCTCCCTACTCCCTCCCTGTGCACAGCAGGCATATTGCTTGCTTGCAGGGATGCAGGCAGTCAGCTGAAACTGTGACTGGGCCTGGTGGGGGAGACTCGGGCCATGCTGCTGGGAGACAGGTGAGGCCACAGCTATGGCATCCTGGGGTGTGGGGGCCTTTGGCTGGCCTTCCCTTTGGGAGCCCCACACCCCTCCTTGATGTCCCTGTCTCAGGCTGCCCTCCTTAGGCAACATGAAGTACTGGGATCATGTGGTGTTGAAACAGGAGGGAAGGGAGCAGGGCACAACTTTTGAAAGAATGACGTAGCCCGAGGACATGGCATAAACTGATTAGAACCAAATGGGTCCAATATGGCGGACAACTTCTACTAGACCTTGAGCCTCAGTATATGCTCACATCAGCAAGCTAAATGACACACCCACAGGTGCCATGACAGTTCCTAGGCCCACCATAAGGATCAAAAAGTGGGTGGTGGCCCAATTCCTGGGAACCCCCACCCCTTCCCAAAATAGCTGGAGTACTCCTCCCACTCATTAGCCTGTGAAATTACCCACCCCTATAAAAATTGACAACCCCATACCCTGGTGCCTTTCTCACCTTCTGAGATAGCCCACACTCTGTCTGTGGAGTGTGTTTCTCTCTAAATAAATCCACTTCTTACCTATCACTTTGTCTCTCACTGAATTCTTTCTGCGATGAGACATCAACAACCTGAGCTTCATTAAGTCCTGAAACCGGGTGTGTGATCTCAGTTAAAAGACCATGGGTTCAAGTCCCAATCTGAGTTGCACGGTTTCATCTCTGCCTCTTTCTATCTGTCTGTCTTTAATTCCCGCCCCTCCGTAACCCCAGCCATGGGAGCACAGCTCTCCCTTCCTTCCAGAAAGTAAGTGCCTGCAAAGGGCTCTGGGAATCTCACTGTTTGTGCCACACTGGGTTTGGCTTGAGCTCAGAGAAGGCTCCACTTTATTCTTTTAATTAACTGACACCTCTGCCTCCTGATGAGTTCTTATCAAGAAAATTGTTCTCAATCATTTATAGCCGTTTTCCTTTTCAAGGAGTGCCTAATTCCCAGAATGCTGCCCTAATTGTATTGCAGCTGCTGAGAAGTGATGATGGCAGGGGCTGGTGTGTATACTTGCGTGCGTGTGTGTGCATGTGTGCTTGCATGCGTGCATACATGCATGTGTGTGTGTGTGTGCGTCTTTGCTGACTGGGGTCCCAGGACTGGGAGTAGGGAGCTCTTGGTGACTCCTTCTGGGCCAGGCACAAGGCAGAGGTGGGCCCTTCCTGTACCCTCACTCCACCTCAGCCTCTGTGCTGGGTCTGAAGTGGTGCCTGAGAGACCTGGCTGCCCTCCTGAGCCACATCAGCTGAGTCTTTGAGCTCAGGCCTGCCTGTCACTGAACGGAGGGCGAGTTGGGCAGGGGTGGCAGAAGCAGACTGGTTGTGTGAACTTCTCTGAGAGTTGCCTTAATCTGGGCAGGGCAAGGAATGTTGTATTTGTGTGTTCAGTAAGAGGAGAGGTCAAGGGGCATTACCTGAAGTCACACAGAAAGGTGAGAACACAGTCAGGGTGGGAACACAGGCTCTGCCCCCAGTGCTGGCCTTGCTGCCCTCCTCCCTCATGCCCGCTCTGATGCTCCCTGCTGGGAGCACAGGTGTGACAGAGCACATCCACTTCTATAAGTACCTGAAGAAGGACAGGGAGCTGTGAAAACAGGAGAGGGGAGAGTGAGCATTGGCAACTCGGTGAGAGACTCATGTCTCAAGACTCAGAGTGCCTTTTTTTTTTTTTTTTTGCTGTACGCGGGCCTCTCACTGCTGTGGCCTCTCCCGTTACGGAGCACAGGCTCCAGACGCGCAGGCTCAGCGGCCACGGCTCACGGGCCCAGCCGCTCCGCGGCATGTGGGATCTTCCCGGACCAGGGCACAAACCCGTGTCCCCTGCATTGGCAGGCGGACTCTCAACCACTGCACCACCAGGGAAGCCCCAGAATGCCTATTGATCAGCTAATATGCGTTCCACAAAGTATAGATAACCACCTCTGATGAATTATAGCCCAACATGATTACCTGGAAGTCATCAAGTAGAGCACCCACACGAAAGCAGTCAGAGAGCTCAGAGCCCAGGGTCTGCAAGACAGGTGGTCTGGTCCCTCCACCAGACACCACCTCCACATGACAAGGATACTGTGTCAGATGGAAAGAGACCTAAGGAACGTAACTACCAGATGCAATTTGTGATCCAGGATTGGACACTGATTGGATGAAGTGGCTGATCAGTTGGGAAATTTTGATTGTTGTTTGGGTATAACACAACATGAAATTTATTAAAATGGAAGGGAGACTATTGGCTGAACAAAGGAGGTTGGGAAAGTCTGTATCAGACAAATCCAAATTGAAGGACATTCCACAAAACAACTGACTGGGCCATTCAAAGTGTTAATATCCTAAAGGACAAGAAAAAAGCAGGGGAAATGTTACCATTTGAAGGACACTTAAGAGGCACTACAGCTTAGTGCAACAAGTGACCCTTGATTGGATCCAGAATTTGAAGGGCACTACAAGTCCATCTCTGGAAGATCAGGAGGCGTGCCTCGCAGACCCCCTAAGCCTAAGCCTAACCCTAACACCCTCATGCTGCCCAACCATAGAGAGTGGCCAGCAGCCAGTGCCTTCAGATCTGCTCCATTGAGAGAGCTGCCCTACCCCAGGTCAGGCCCTTCCCAGGGCAGCCCCGTGGAGTGACTGACCCAGGAGGGGCTGTGGAGCCATGTTGGCTTCATACAGGATACTCTGATGGGCAATTCTCCTTCCAGAGCTTCCCCACTCGGTAGACCAAGACTTTGCCATGCCTGTGTGGTTCAACTTCTTCCTCTGCCCAATCCTGCTTCCACCTGCTCCCTTTTACAGGTGTAGATGCCTGGTAAGCATCTTGCACCCCAAACTCCATGTCGATATGTGTTGGCTTCCAAAGAACACAACCTGTGACACTAACTATAAAGGTCAGTATTGGGCGATTAGGGAACTATGGTCTGTATATTAGTTAATAGCATTGTATCAGCGTTAAATTTTTTGAGTGTGGTGGTTGTATGGTGGTGGTATAGGTTACTGTCCTTGTTCTTAGGAGAAATGCTAAGGAATTTAGGGGGAAAGGGCCATGCTATGTGCAACATACTCCACATGCTTTACATGTATTTATATATCTATATTGCTATATTTATCTATATAGATATCTGGATAGAGATATATAGAAATTTATATATTGGGGGACAGAGGGAGACAGAGACAAAACAAATGTGACAAAATGGTACCAACTTATGATTCTAGGGAAAATGTTTATGGATGCTCATTATACTAGTTCTTCAAGTTACTGTAGGTTTAAAAATTTTCAAACTAAAAGTTGAGAGAAGAAAACCCAGTGTGCAATATGACTTCATTTTGGTAACAACAATACATGTACAAATTTGTACATGGAAAAAATCTGGAAGGCTATATACTAAGGAGCTAGAGTGGTATTCTCTGAGTGGTTGGAAATGTGTTCTTTTCGTTTTTGCTTGTCAGGATTTTTTTCATTTTCTAAAACTCACATGTTTTGCTTCTGTAATAAAAGATTATTAAAACAATGCATAAAGGCCTATGGTAGAGGTAAAGGTGGGCCTCCCCCTGGTCCAGGAGGGCGGTGGTCTGGAGAAGGGGGCTAACTCCTCCACACGCCACCCCCAGCAAGTGAGATTAACATCTCAATAGTGTCCCTTCCTCCATTGGCTGTTTCAGCCTCAGGCTGAAATGATATTGGCTTGAGAAATGAGATAATTTGATGGGAGATGACCACTGGGTACCAGATGGGGCTGGCCTACTTGTGGATGTGCTGGCCTGGTTGCTGGTTCAGGGCAGCCAGAGTCTGTCTCTGGCCACTAGCCACATGCTATTTTCATTTTCCAGCGCTGTGTTGGCATGGGGGAAACTTATTACTCTGAGTAACATCTCAGATTGAAGTTTCCATTCCTCTTGAGTGTCATTGTGCAAATATCAGTTCTGATATTTTTGTAACCTTTTTAAAAAAAACACTTGGGCTTCCCTGGTGGCGCGGTGGTTGGGAGTCCGCCTGCCGATGCACGGGACACGGGTTTGTGCCCCGGTCCGGGAAGATCCCACATGCCGCGGAGCAGCTGGGCCCGTGAGCCATGGCCGCTGAGCCTGCACGTCTGGAGCCTGTGCTCCGCAACGGGAGAGGCCACAATGGTGAGAGGCCCGCGTACTGCAAAAAAAAAAAAAAAAAAATCACATTGCTTTTGGTCTGAACAAGTTTTCTCAGCAATACAAGTTTACAGGGAAGATCACATTTAAATGCTTCCTGTGGAAGACTTAACACTTCCTCAGAACCCCCCTCCTTGTGGCCCAAGGCTCTCCTGGAGGGCTCAGGTGAGCATGGAGGTGGCACCACCCTTAAGGGAAGGACTCGGGGAGAGCCTAGGGCTGGGTCTCTCTTCTAGGGAGCCAGGAGGATGCAGGATCAACATCCTCATAAAGAGAAAAGACTGGGCCCTGAGGGGAGAGGGGCGGAAAGAAACAGGAGACAAATTGGCTAATGGAAGTTAAAACCAGGCCAGGGGAAGAGAGGGAGGTGGATGAACGTCTAAGCAGAGTTCACGTGCCAGGGTGGCCCCTCAAGTTCCACCTTCTCAGTCTGGGCATCTCACCCCTTTCTTTGACGCAGTGCTCCTTGAGGGCTGGCCGGCTCGGGTGAAGCCTGGCATAGTCAAGATACCGTCTAGTTTTGTGGCCCAGCTCTGGGAACAATCATCAATCAACAAACATTTACCACCTGCTTCTTGTTTGCTAGGTGCTGGATGAAGCTTTCTTTGACAACTCATCTGACCCTATAACACCTTGAGGCACCACCAAGCAAAGCACGAGACTATCAGCCCCCAGGAAGCTTCTCTTGTTCCGCAGGGGCCATACTCACCTCTCCAGCTGGCTTGAGACATCCTGGATGATAGGCCTGAATGTGTCTGTTTCACATTCAAGTGAATGTAATGAGGACAGGCCCCTGGGGCTGGGGTTATGGGATCCTGGGCACTGGGTTGGGTCTGGCTGGGAGGGTGTTTGCACAGAGCAGCAAGTGCTCCCATGACCCAAAGTGCAAGGCAGGTCACCTGGATGCCATCCAGGTCCTGCAGCTCAGCAGGTCATCCAAACAGAGAAAGAGAGTTGTATCTATTAGGGTTCTCTGGTTACAAGCGAGAGAAACTGATTTTGGTGAACTTAAGCAAACACTTAACTGAAGGAAAAGTGGAAGAAGCAATCTTTGGGGCAGATGGGAATCAGCACAGCTCTGGGGATGTGACATCAGAAACAGTGAGGTGTCCCCACCAGGAAGCATGAGCTTCATCTGTCCTCAGTCCTTCTAACACTCTGCTCAGGAGGGACAGGCCCCATCAAGACTGCATGCAGTGGGCAACGGGTGGTTCCCCAGAGGAAAGTGTGCAGATAGAGGGAAGGCAGTGTCCACGGATGTTTGCACTCAGCCTCAGCTCGGCTGAGTGGGAGCCTCTCCTGCACCGGCTGGGCTGTCTCACCTGGTCCCTGTCAGCTCTTCCTTCAACATCAGCTGGTTATCCTTTCCCTGTGCCTTGGAGTCTATGCCTGGAACTTTTTGGTTTCCTGGGCCACCCTGACCTGGTTCCTCTTTGTTTGGCATTTTGCATCCATGGGTCCAGGCTTCTCACCTAACTTAGTTCCAGAAACTGGTCCCCTTGCTTGCCTGGGAGGGGAGATCGGACAAGGATCTCAGGAAATCTGAGCTGTCAGCAGCCATAGATATGATCGAGAACTCAGAGGCCCAGAGCGGGGGAAAAGAAAGGTTGTTAGGGGTGGGGAGTGAGTTAAGAGCAGATTCACAACTATAGCCCAGGTTTCTCTGTTTTCTGTACAAGGTATTTTTGTTTTTAATTATAGAAGTAATATACATGTATGAAACAAAATCTAGAAAATATATGAAAGTAAAAAGCACTCACCCCAATAACCCACCCATTTATAGTTTAAACCTCAGTCTTTTGACATCTAGTTCACCTGGGGAGGCAATACGGAAAACTGATTGAGAGAATGGGCTCTGGAACTCTTGCATGACCACGTAGGAGCTGTGTGACTTTTGAATGTTGATTAACCTCTCTAAGCTTCAGTTATATCACCTGTAAAATAGAGGTGTTGTGAAGAAAAGGCAAAGCAAAGTTTATAACACAGTAAGTACTTAATAAATCTTAGTAAGTGCTCAATAAATATTAAAGTTTGTTAATATCTTATGCCCTTTCCATGCTGCCATCTGTCTGTCCCAACTCTTCCCCTGAATTCCTTAGGCAACTTCTCATCTCAATTCTGGGCTTCTGGGATTCCATCCATTTATCTTGGGAATAATTTTTTTACCCACTGCATGCCCTAAAAAGTAAATCAAACATCTAGGACGTTATATTGAGCAATTTGGGTGGGAAGTGTGGGGAGCATAAAAGACAAAACGCACGTAGGAGCAGATAGAGTGCCATGTTGGACCACAGCCACTCAGCTGTGTCTGCTTTCCTCTCCCAGTAATAGCACCCTCACCCCCTTTTCCTTTGGGAAAGACTTCTGCTACTCTGGGTGATTTAAATGGGGCTGTCCATCAAAGCCAAGGGGGAGGGAAGTGACCCAGGCCTAGCCCATCATAATATGCCGACCCAGTGGCCTCAGGAAGTGGTATGGTAATCAGCCCATGTGATTTCTCCCTTGAATATTTTTGATCTTTGGAACAAAGATGCTTGGAGAATGTAAGCATGTACTTGCCATGTGCAAGAAGCCTGCCTGCAGGGAGAGAGAATGAGTTCAACACTGAGAAGCAGATGTGTGCAGAGATGAACCTGGAAGTGTCAGGTCCCAAGTTACAGCCTCTGAAGCCCTGGTTCCTGCAGAACTTCTGTATTATATGAGTTTTCCCAGTATTCTTCCCATCTATGTGAGCCACATAAATTTACAGTTTTCACTTAACTGAATTGTATTAGGCTGTTGTTGTTTCCAAGTCAGAGTCCTGACTAATACAAACGCTTTGTTTGTAAAGGTGGGAAGGTGGTTGTGTGATCATTCATAACTTTGTCCACTCTGACTCTGATGAGAAGGCACATTCTCCCCAAGTGGGTAGCATTCCCATCATACTGACCAAGATCACGGGAACCCCAATCTTTTGGGGTTAGGGCTCATTGATTTCCTATTCAAAGCTCTCTGGAGATATACTTGGTCTTACTGGTTGCTGATGTGATCTGCAGCATTCACTCCATCAAGCAGAATTTGAGTCTCTCAAGTCTTCAGAGTTATTTGAAGAAATACAGAAATCTCTTCTATTTTCTTTGACGCTTGTTCTATTCCCTTTCATCTCCAGCTCAGCACTATGAAAAGGTGTGATGTTGTGCAATCCTGGACTCTGGATGTATATGAAAGTATACAGACATATTCTGAGCAATCAGGATTAATAATGTGGCACCCACACTCTACTCCCTTCATCATCATATAATTTTTTAAAAAAACGTGCCCAGATCGGTGAAACCTTCCAGGGAGGCCCATGCAGTCCTCTCTGCCTGGGGGGGTGCAAGAAGAGAGCTGCTCACGGTTACTCAGACACACAACAGGCTCCCAGTTTATTGTCAGCTTCATGAGTGCCCCTGCAATCTGAGTCTTCCCTTTGTTTGGGAAGTCTGCCCACTTTCTCATCAGGTTGTCTCTCTCCTCCTTCTGAAAAGTGCCCAGAACACTTCAGGAGGTCTTCTGGCTTAATTCCTTTCAGTGCCAGTAAATCCAGCATTTGTTGTTTCTTACATGTGCCCTTTTATTTTTTGAGTTCTCAGTATAGTACTTGGGGACAAGAACAGTGTATGCTGAGATTTCCTTTAAGAACATCATAGAAAAAACAAGGAATAAAGGGCTCAAGGGCAGTTTAAAGATGCTGGGGCATGTCTAGCATTTCATCATCAAGTTGAGGAAATAGAACTGGAAGGAATATACTTTGTGGTGTGTACTTTCTAGGATAGAAAGACTGAGAGAGGGGTGACCAATTTAAGGTTTTTAGTTTCACAAAATTCATAAGAAGAAATAAAAGAGGAGTTTTTCGCTACTATTTCATTTACCTTTGCTCTAATCTTCATTATTAACTTCTTTCTGCTACCTTTGGGTTTAGTTTGTTCTTCTTTTTCTAGCTCCTTGAGGTATAAAGTTAGATAGTTGATTTGAGATATTTTTTATTTTTTGCGGTACGCGGGCCTCTCACCGTTGTGGCCCCTCCCACTGCGGAGCACAGGCTCCGGACGCGCAGGCTCAGCGGCCTTGGCTCACGGGCCCAGCCGCTCCGCGGCATGTGGGATCTTCCCGGACCGGGGCACGAACCCGCGTCCCCTGCATCGGCAGGCAGACTCTCAACCACTGCGCCACCAGGGAAGCCCTAAGATCTTTTTTAATGTAAGCTTTTATGGCTATAAGCTTCCCTCTTAGCCCCACTTCTGCTGCATCCCATAAGTTTTGGTAGGTTATAGTCTCATTTTCATTTGTCTCAAGATATTTTATAATTTCTCCTGTGATTTCTTCTTTGACCCATTGGTTGTTTAACAGTGTATTATTTAATTTGCCTATTTCTGTGGATTTTCCAGTTTTCCTTCAGCTATTGATTTTTAGTTTCATTCTATTGCAGTTGGAAAAGATTGTTTGTATGACTTCAATCTTCTTAAATTTGTTAAGAATTCTTTTGTGGCCTAGCACGTGGTCTATCCTGGAGAAAGTTCTGTGTGCACTTGAGGAGATGTGTATCTGCTCTTGTTGGTGACAGAGGCTCCTTCCTCGACTAAACTTTACTCAGTCTCCTCTAAGATCTCCAGGCCCTGACTTTGGCATCTGTCCTTTTTGGGCCTGCATCACCCAGTTATGGCAAGAATCACTATCAGCTAGTTTAGAGAGAATTCCTCCATCCTTGATACCTGATCACCCTCAATCTCTGATCAAATTCCTCACATCCCCACCATTCCCCAGGCAATGTCCGATCACCTGGCCCTGCCTTCACCAAGAATACTGTTTAAGTCTGTTGAATAGGACTTCCCCTTACTCTTGATGTTTCCTTCTAGTAATTTTTCATCCACTGAACCCCAACCTGCTCCTTGGTTATAAATCTCCACTATTCCATGCTGTATTTGGAGTTGAGCCCAGTTCTACACTGAAGTCTCTTTTCCTCTATTGCAATAGTCCCTGAATGAAATGTGTGTTTACTGCTTTAACAATTGTCAGACTCTGTGTTTCTTTAACATTGGGCAGAGGATTTTTTTTAATATTCACATAAATAAACAATAATGTGCAGGTGCCCACACAGACTTTTGGCTTGATTTGTTGGCATTTGCAAATGTAAATGATACTGTGACAACTTTACTACAGATGAGTCATTAGTCATATTTAAACAAAAAAGTAACCAAGACTTCCAACTGATGCTCTGCTGGGCCTCTCTGGAGCTCCATGGGGTCAGCAGACATGGTGGACCCCACCAGAATGCAATGATAAAGTGATAAAGAGAAAAATCTTAAAAGCGGTCAGAAAAAGAGGCTCATTATATAACAGAAACAATGAATGCCCACAGACTTCCTGTCTGAAACAATGCAAGCCAGAAGACAATAATAATCCATCTTTAAAATGCTAAAAGACAAGGAAAATCTGTCAATTTAGAATTAGTACATAGCCAGCAAACATGTTTTCCAAAAATACTTTTTTTAGACAAACAAATGCCATAAGAACTGTAGTACAAATGGCACAGGAAATTCTTCAGGCAGAAGGAAAATGATATCAAACAGACATTTGGATCTTTAAAAAGGAAGAAAGAGTGCAGGAAATAGTAAATATGTGGGTAAATATAAGAGATTTCCCTTCACTGAAAAATTTTTAAAAGCTAATTGATTTCGGGCTTCCGCCTGCCGATGCAGGGGACACGGGTTTGTGCCCCGGTCCAGGAAGATCCCACATACCGTGGAGCAGCTGGGCCCGTGAGCCATGGCCGCTGAGCCTGCGCGTCCGGAGCCTGTGCTCCGCAACGGGAGAGGCCACAACAGTGAGAGGCCCGCGTACCGCAAAAAAAAAAAAAAAAAAAAAAAGATAATTGATTTCTTAAAGTGAAAGTGATAACAATGTATTGTGGGCTTTATGGCCTAAGTAGAGTTAAAATGTATAACAATAATAGTAGACAAGATGAAACCTACGGGTGTAAGGTTCTGACATTACATCTGAAGTGAAATAAAATTATTTGAAGATAGACTGTATAAGTTAAGGATGTATATTGAAAACCTTAGAGCAAATCACTTAAAAAAGAAGCAAAGCTGTCATAGTTAATAAGCCATTAAGTCAAGATAAAAATGGAATGATGGGGGAAAAAAGCCTAATACAGAAAAGTCAGGAAAAGAGAAAAGTAATAAAGAGCATATGGGACAGATGGGCCACACAGGAAAAACTAGCAAGATGGTAAATTGAAACCTAATTTAAAAATAATTATATTAAATGTAATGGTCTACATTGTCAGGGTTACAATGTACAGGTCTATCGTGGTTATGCTGTCAGGCACAAACTGGGTAGTTTTATAATGATTCAACAAGAAGACAATCTTAAATGAGCATGCTTACAACAGAACTTCAAACTCCATGAATGGAGAAATAGGTAAGTCTAAAGTTATAGTTTGAGATTTCAAAACACTTGTCTTAATAATTGACTAAAAAGCAACAGATATGTAAAAGATTTAAATAACGTAATGAAGATTATAACAATTTAATGATATTTGTTTAGAACATTACACATATATGTATAAAATCTGCCTATTTTTCTGATTGTTTTTAAGATTTAAAATACTACACACAACTTCAGAACATATATTCTTTTAAATATCACATGAAATGTTTACCAAGAGAGACCATATGCTGGGTCATAAAATGAGTTTTAATAAATTAAAATGACAGAGATCATATAGGATGTGTTTTTTAACCACAAAAGAATTAAATTAGAAATCAGTAATAGAAACATTGCTAATAACAGAAAAGTCTAAAGCCAATGATAAATCTTCCACCTTAAGAAGCTAGAAAGAACAATAAACCCAAATTAAGTAGAAAGAAGAAAACAAAACAGCAGAAGTAGAAATCAGTAAAATTTTTTAAATGGACAAATAATAGAGAAAATCAAATAAACCGAAGGCTGGGCCTTGGTAAAGATCAGTAAAGTTGTAAATTTTAGCTGGACTGATTTTAAAAAAAGGAGAAAAGATGCAGATTACTATTATCAAAAATGAAGGCAGAGACATCACAGTAGATTCTATGTATATTTAAAGAATAATAAGAAAATATTATGCCAATAAAATCAACAACCTAGGGCTTCCCTGGTGGTGCAGTGGTTAAGAATCCACCTGCCAACGCAGGGGACACGGGTTCGATCCCTGGTCCTGGAAGACCCCACATGTCGCGGAGCAACTAAGCCTGCGTGCCACAACTACTGAGCCCATGCACCTAGAGCCCGTGTTCTGCAACAAGAGAAGCCACCACAATGAGAAGCCTGTGCACCACAACGAAGAGTAGCCCCCACTCGCCGCAACTACAGAAAGCCCATGCACAGCAACGAAGACCCAATGCAGCCAAAAATTTAAAAATTAATTAATTTATTAAATTAAAAAAAATCAACAACCTAAATGAAGTGCCCAAATTCCTTGCATTCCAGAATGGACTCAAGAAGTGACAGAAAACTAAACAGCCTTATCACAATTAAAAAAAATAAATTTCCCATTAAAAATCTTCAGACAAATAAGATATCAGGCTTAGATGGCTCCACTGGTGAATTTTATCAAACATTTAAGGATGAAATACCAATTCTATGCAAAATTAGAAAATGCAGGAGAAAGTAAATTACCTCCCAACTCATATCATGAGGCTTACAAATATTCCTCATAAATGTAGATGCAAAAAATTCTTAGCAAGTATTAGAAATTAAATCTAGCAGTATATACAAAGTGTAATACATTGCAACCAAGTAAATTTATCCCAGGGATGCAAGGTTGATTTAACATTTGAAAAATCAATCAATGTCATTTATCATATAAAAAAGAGGAAAACCATATGATTACCTCAGTAGATGCTGAGAGAGTACTTGATAAAATTCAACACCTATACAAAATAAAATCTCTTAGCAAACTAGGTATAACAGGGAATTTCCTCAACTTGATAAAAAGCATCTATGAAAAATGTGTACCTAAATAATACTAAATGGTGAAAGACTAAATGCTTTCTCCCCTGAGATGAAAAACAATAAAATAACAATAAAAAAAAAATAAAAGGATATCCACTCTCACCATTTCTATTTAACATCATACTGATGTCCTAGCCAGTGTAACAAGGCAAGAAAAAGAAATAAAATGCATACATAATGTACAACTGCTTTTATTCACAGATGTTATGTTTGCATATATAAAAAATCTAGAGGAATCTATAAAATGCCACTAGAATAAGTGAGTTTAGAAAGTTTGTGTATAAAGTTAATACACAAAAATCAACTGCATTTACTTAGTTGAGGCAGCCAGGCTCCTTAGTTGTGGCTTGCTGGCTCCTTAGTTGCAGCAGAAGGGCTCCTTAGTTGCAGCATGTATGTGGGATCTAGTTCCCTGACCAGGGATCGAACCTGCGCCCCCTGCATAGGGAGTGCAGAGTCTTAACCACTGTGCCACCAGGGAAGTCCCTCTTTATTTTGAATTGAAGCACAGTGGATTTACAATATTATATTAGTTTCATGTGTACAACATAGTGATTCAATATTTTTATAGATTATACTCCATTTAAAGTTATTATAAAATATTGGCTATATTCCCTATACTGTACAATATATTCTTGTAGCTTATTTATTTTATACATAGTAGTTTGTACCTCTTAATCCCCTACCCCTATTATGCCCCTCCCTCATCCCACTTCCCACAGGTAACCACTAGTTTGCTCTCTATATCTGTGGGTCTTGTTTCTGTTTTGTTATATTCAGTTTTTATTTATTTATTTATTTATGGCTGCGTTGGGTCTTCGTTGCTGTGCATGGGTTTTCTCTAATTGTGGCAAGCTGGGGTTACTCTTCATTGGGGTGCACGGCCTTCTCATTGTGGTGGCTTCTCTTGTTGCAGAGCATGGGCTCTAGATGTGCAGGCTTCAGTAGTTGTGACGCATGGGCTCAGTAGTTGTGGAGCATGGGCTTAGTTGTTCCGCGGCACGTGGGATCTTTCCAGACCAGGGATCAAACCCGTGTCCCCTGCATTGGCAGGTGGATTCCTAACCACTGCGCCACTAGGGAAGTCCCTATTCATTAGCTTTATTTTTTAGATTCCACATATAAGTGATAACCAGAGTATTTGTCTTTCTCTGTATGACTTATTTCACTAATCATAATACCTTCCAGGTCCATCCGTGTCATTGCAAATGGCAAAATTTCATTCTTTTTTATGGCTGAGTAGCTGAAGTATTTCTTTAAAATAGAATTCAACAGCTTTTGGTTGTTTTTTTTTTTTTTTGGAAACCCTTTAATCTCATTATAGCAGTGGTTCTTACCTGGGCTGATTCTGACCCCTCCCTCCAGGGGACATTTGGCCATATCTGGAGACACTTTTGGCTGTCACAAATGGGGGTGGTGCTACTGGAGTATAGGTCAGGGACACTGCTAAACATCCTACAATACACAAAGTGGTCTCCCTATAAAGAAGTATCATGCGGCCCAAAATGTTAACAGTGCTGAGTTCGAGAAATCCCATTCTTTAGGATAAGAAAATTCATTTTTTCAAAATTAGATTGTCTCACTCTCTCCTCTAATTAAAAGGAAATGGAACTCCATTTTGTAAGTCATGAGAAGCAGAAATGATGTTATCACATGGTGATGCCAGTCACAATACTTCTGATGTCCATAATTATTTTCAGAAAGTAAAAGTGCTTGATAACATCTTCAGGAAAAACACAAACTTCATATATAGGTAGTATAATTAACATTGTAAAGTATTAAAAGTGAACTTACCTTTGGTTCATTGATAAAGTTCCCCGAACATAGCGACTACCATGGGTTGCTTTTGACTGGAGTTTCTTTATGAGATTGAAGTTTCCACCAAATTGTTAATTGCTTTCAGTTTCCCCATCTCCAAGAAAGGCAAAAAAGGTACCTGAGAAAGAAGCTGTTTCTGTTCTTGTTTTCTTGCTACTGGCACATTAGTATTCGACAGTGGTACTGTACTAAATTCTGGGACTGCTACTGAAATGTCATTAAATTCCAACTTTACACATCTGGCATGCCGCCAAGTGCAGCTCAGTGTGTTAAAGTGTGGATTACGGCCCCAAAAAATCAATGCTCTAGAATTCTGCGTTTATGTAAACCTACAATTAAAAAGTGGGCAATCACTTTCTTTGCTTATCTGATGAGGGGAAGAGAAGCGAGCTGTTTTTCTAGGGTGGAGAGGTGAAAGTGTCAGCTTAAAACAGAAGCATTCCCTGGCACATCTTTTAAGACATAGCTTTTGATAAAGACAGTTTCTCTGTACACCTCTCAGCCTAGCACTGACCCGCACTGGTCAGGGAAGGTCCCTCATTTTCACAGACAAACTTTGGGAGTTTCTTCAGAGAACCTGGTTTGATGTTGTAGAATTTCCTTAAGAAATGTGTGAGCATTTGTGAGTAATGGGAAAACAAAACAAAACACTGGATCCTCATGAAAGAAGGTAGCGATAGCACGAGAGGACAGTTTTTGGACAGTGCATGTGTGGGTATGCTTATTTTAAATGACAGAGAGGTTATCCACAAGGCTCCTAGTGGAAAGGCAAGCACTTCTCCCAATCCCGCAGGAAAACAACGTAAAGCTTCAAGCAGTATAGTCACTGCCTGCCATCTAGCAATTAAAAATGGCAGGATGGGAAGACTAGAGATTCATTCGGCGCCTCTCTTGCAGAGATCAGGGTACTAAGGTGGAGCTGCCAAAGCAACAGGTACTATCCTACTTCTAGAGGCTAAGGTTTGACGCATTCATATTAGAAAGGGATTTAGGACACAGTTCTACCCACAGGGCAAAACAATGTCAGCAACAGCAGCTTCAAATTCAAAGGAAATATTTATACACAGATACAATGAAAGATACAGTTTATCTTTGTGGCAGGTAGCTGTGGCTGTCAGTCAGCTGCTGAAAACAATTTCAGAAAAAAAAAAACTTTGCAGAGTTGGTTTTTCGATCATTTTGACCAAAGCAGAGCAAAGCGAACCAAGGCAAAGCAAAGCAAAGCAAAAAAAAAAAAAAAAAAGGAAAAAAGAGCATTCTTTTCCAGGAAATCTATTATTTTTCATCACAACAGAAAAATCTCTGTATTGAAATGTTTTGGCTACATTTCTCATTTTGGGGGTAGAGTGGTTCTGGACATGAAAGATTTGTATTTCTCAGTGCAGTCCCCTCAACCTTCTTTTTTTTGCGGGTGGGGGTGTGTTCTACTGCTTTCTTAATCAACTTTCCCAAGAATCACCTTTTCAAGTGGAGTAATGATAGAGCTACAACTAGCTCTGCAGTCTAGGAAACTGGGTGTTCGTGTGATTGGAAACATGAAAGATTTTGACTGAATTATGGGAATACTATATAGAATTTGAATAGAATTTTATCCTTTATTCATTTTAAGATAATTTTATCTTACTCAAAGGAGACTTGATAAGTGACTTAAAAGGGGCACTATTAGAGAGTTAGGATTTAATTGTAATCTTATTTACATTTCAAATGCAGAATCAAATTTCAGTATCTTTTGCCATACTTGAGAGAGAATGGATTTAGTTAAGTGTTTTTATTTGTGGCTGGGGAGGCTAAAATAGCTGACAGGTACTCATGTAAGGGGAAGATTAGCTCTCCTCATTCCATGCTGCCAGGTTCAAGATGTGCCCACTGCACTGATAGTTCTGCAAACATATAACATCATGTTAGATTCCATCAATATGTTTACCCCAGGAGTGAAACTGGGACATGCCATTGTCTTTTCTAGCTTCGTATTATCTATGGCTGCATAACAAATTACCCCTAAGTTTAGCAGCTTAATGCAACATATACTATCTTGGGTTTCTGAGTCAGTAATCTGGGTGTGGCTCAAGGTCCCTCACAAACTATAATCAAGGTGTTGTCTGTGGTCATCTCAAGGCTCCAGTGGGGGGAGGAACCTCTTCCAGACCCAGTCACGTGTTGCTGGCAGGATTCAGTTCTTTGCAGGTGGTTGTACTGGGGGCCTCTGTGCTGTTGCCTGGAAACCCTGGTTTCTTGTCACATAGGCCTCTCCATAGGGCATCTCAGAACATGGCAACTGGCTTCCATCAGAGCAGGAAAGCACAAGAGTAATAGTGAGCCAGATAGAAGACAGAGTCTTTCTGTCACCTAATCTCAGGAGAGACGTGTCCTTTTTGCCGTATTCTGTTCATTAGAAGCAGGTCACTAGGTCCAGCTCACATTCAAGGTCAGGGGATGATAGAGGATTGTGAATACTGGGAGGTAGGAATTACTGGGAGCCATCTTGGAAGCCTCCTACCACTTATTTAAAGCGTTATTCTTTTTTTATATTAAAAACTAATGACTGAGAAAGTAAGGTTACCTTCAGACACTGAATGAAAGGCAGAGGCCACATATTTGAGTCAGTTGCAGCAAGTTACTTGTGCACATTTTCAGAGCTAAATTGTCTTCTGAGGCGTTACACGTAACAGACTGATAGAGTTACTCAAAGGTAGAGAAAACTCCCCTACGATTCACATGACTATTTTTGGGTTCAAAATTTGTGAATGCTTCTCTGAAACACCACTTAATACAAAGCTTAATACAAATCCTAGACAATGTCATCAATGGAAGAATAGAACAAGATTTGAAAAGCATGTTCAAAACCTAGATTTTTTGATGGAAATTCCTTCTAGCAATCAGCAGGTACTCAAAATGTTTCAATAAAGAAGGTACCGGCTCAAGTGGCCTGCTAGCACCAGATGTTACAGAGTATGACAAAGCTTGGAGGGTGAGACCACTTTTAGATAAAAGCTATTTCTTGATCCTAAATAACACAAAAAGTAGAATTGCTCTGTAACTATTTGCGGAGACAGACCAGTGGTAGCTACCTTTCTTTTCTTCTCCTTTTGCTCCTTGATCTGTGTGACTGAAAGACTCAAGAGTTTTTGGCTTTCTTTGCTTTCTTCTCAGGGTACACCTTTCATGAGGTCTACCCACCCACCCTTACTAAGCTTGGCTGTGTACCTCAAAAGGACAACGTGTTCTGACAGCCCACTCTGTGGAAGATCTCAGGGCCACTTCAGTGACCAGAGGCAGCAGCCTGGATACTGCAGGCAACCTAAGACCATCTTGTTCTATTTTTTTGTTTTAAGTTCCTCACTTGAAGATTTATTTGAAAACTTAAAATGGTGTAATAGTCTGAGGAAGCTTTTATTTTTTATCGTAACTATGATTATTTTAGTTTGGAAGTGAACAGATAGGAAATGCCAACTTTGCCTGGGAAGGAATTTAGGATTCTTTGAGACTTCTAGAGACTTTGGAAATTGAGGCAAGCAAGGAAATCAAAACACAAGTTTTATTCCCAGTTCAAGGGTCAAATTCTTTACTGTGATGTATCAAATCGAGTATTAAGCATATGAGAAGTCTTATATGGTCTGGAAGTTCACTTCTAAAAGAAAAATCATTGCTTCAAAAGAATATACTCAAGACAGTACATACTAAACATGCACCCCAGTCATTAGCTTCCTGGGCTTTTATAGTCATTAAACCAATCACAGAAATATATGGAAAAGTTGCTTTAAAAAAAGCAAATTCAGAATTACGAGTTTGTTATTAGTAGAGGTATATAAAACATGGACAACTGATTTTGCAGAAAGCTAAAAAAGAGATATCCGAGGTCAACTTGTCATATTATTTAGCTCAGAACTCAAATCATTCTCCAAACTCAAGAGATACAGCACACACAAGTGTTTTAATTTCTAGAGTATACTTTTTTCCTTTAGATTTAAAAAAGATCACAAAAGCAAAACACTGAAAGCTCTTTCTGTCCAGTGTCAAGGATATAAATTGTTAACAAACATTGTTTATTAAGAATTCACAGTAATTGTCTTGTAGAATTTGCAGGTGCCAAGAAATCGTGGCAACAAAATTGTAGAATAACAAAGTGCTACATAAGGAAAAATAAAAGTAAAATATAATGCTTTGAAAGAAATTGTTGTAGAATAAATTACATTTTAAATCAGAGTAATTGACAGCCTTACATGAAACATCTGGGCTGCTGTTTAGAGTGGCTTTTAAAACATATAGCCAGCTAAAGCAGGGAGAGAGCAGAAAGCAAGGAAAGGGCGCTGGACTAGCTCTGAGATGTGGGCACTGCCTTCTCTTCTCTGTGCTTCAGTCTTCTCATTAATAAAGTTGGAGCAGATAATCTTTCTTGGATCTTCAAAAAAAAACCAAAATCTCAAGGTTCCTTCTGATCATGAACAATACAGCAGACACCATTCTGTAAGAGAGCATACTCTTCTCTGATTGAGAATTATTCCTGTAGTCACAACTAGGCTTTTCCTATCCTGTTCATCAGTTGACACACTCCTGAAACAAGGAAGCGTCCTCACCAGACAATAGCAGAACTATAAAAATGTTCAGGCATTTAGGAGGTTCTTTCAATGCCTAATAATCATATGAAAAGTGACAAAGACACTGACACAAGCTATTAACAAGTCAAAATAAAAGGAGTGTTTTTGATCTCTTTTGTGATTTGAAATGTGGAAAATCCTTTGCTTTTTGTTGAACCTTTGGGGTAAACATCTCCCCTCACAAAAGGTACATCATACTTTATTCCTACATACTTCAGATGTTGGGATTTGTAGGTTTCCTGAAATTTGAGGGCACTTGGGGATTAATACCTTGTGTTAAATTTGGGATCAGTGGTGTCACAAATGACAATGCTGTACAAGTGCACCTAATGCTGCTTCTGAATTGAAGATATTCTCTCCTCCAGATTTGCCTTTTTTGTTCTATGTTTAACACTGGGTATTATATTCTCTGTGAAGGGTGTAATAACTTCCACAAGATGGCTAAATTTCTTCTTAAATTACTAAAATTTATGGCTTTCACATTAGTAAACAATTTGCAAAGTTTTCTCATTACCTCAAAGATGAAAGACTATATATACAGCAATTAGCATTATTCTGGAAATAATGCCTAAAATTTATAGTTTCATTCTCTTCTCTTCATATCATATACTGCCAAATGTTTAACTAAGAAATAAATGAGATCTAATACCCACCTATAGTTCAATGAATAATAATAAGCCAGTCTCACAGATGTAGAGAACTAACATATGGTCGCTAAAGTGAGAAAGTGGAGGGGGTGGTGGTGGTGGTGTGATGAACTGGGAGATTGGGATTGACATGTATACACTGATGTGCATAAAATAGATAACTGATAAGAACCTGCTGTATAAAAAAATAAAATAAAATTCAAAATAACATAAAATAAAATAATAAGCCAGTCTCAGGCTAGCTTAGCTATTGATCGTCTGGTTCTTTAGTTCCTAGACTACACTGAGATGATGTGTCTTCACTGGGTTAAGATTTACCATTATGGCCTCTCTCTGTATTTTGCATTTTCTTTAAATTACGAGGAAATGTCGTTCAATATGAAGACCCTCCTTTCTTTAGTTTAAGAGAAAACTAGCCTCTTGCAGATAAGTTTGAGTTTTCTACCATGAAAAACAAAGATTTCATTTGTTTTAGCAGCAAGAAAATTTAGAATCAAATTTGTTGTCCAAGCTTTGCTGAGTTGCCTGAAATCATGTACTTCTGTGCTTTTTTAAATGTTAAATGTCTTCTTTAAAGGCTTTGTATTTTGTAGGCCTCTTCATACCCTTTTAAGAGACAGCAAGATACAAATTTCAAAAATAAAAATACAGGGGCTTCCTTGGTGGTGCAGTGGTTGAGGGTCCGCCTGCTGATGCAGGGGACGCGGGTTGGTGCCCCGGTCTGGGAGGATCCCGCATGCCGCGGAGCGGCTGGGCCCGTGAGCCGTGGCCGCTGGGCCTGCGCATCCGGAGCCTGTGCTCCGCAGCGGGAGAGGCCACAACAGTGAGAGGCCCGCGTACCACTAAAAAAAAAAAAAAAAAAAAAAAAATACAGTTACAAGTGACTAGTTAAGCATATTGTATTATTTTCTACTATAGATGTTAAAGAGGATTTAATAGTTTTTTTTTAATGGATATAATTTTACATAGAAAATATGATAATTTTCCTTTCATTAAGAATGAGATCACAGTTATTATTTTATTAAGGATTTACTGAATACTGTCTGGTGTGTTACCTACTAAAATGCCTTTTCAGCTACTGAAAGAATTTAGCTACCTAACCTGGCTCTGGTTCATTAGTTCATTGAATACTACATTCGGTAAGTCTTGGTAAGTCTTTTTACCTTCCCAAGTTATATTTTTAAAACAGGAAATTATGCTGACTTTAAAAAAACTTAAATCAAGACAATACTATTTGTAGGCTTTCCTATCTTCTGGATAGTATATACTTTTTTAAAAATAAAAAATGTGATATAATAAGCATTTTGAAGGAGTATTATACATGTATCATGTTTAAGGTCACAGTTTTCATTAATCTGAGAAAACATACAGATGTGATACTTTAAAAAAATCAATGAAATCCAGTGAAACTTTAATTTCTCATTTCATTGAGAATTTAACTACAAAAATATTAAAAATGAGAATTTATCTTTTAGTTATAATTCAATAAATGGATTCCTTTCCATATATATCTTAAGATCGAAAATCTCAGTGCCATAAATAACATGATTGAAGAATCATGTAACAATGTATATTTTAATATCAGATTTGTGTAGTGATTTAGAACAATAAATATCACACAGTGAAAAATTTATAAACTAAATGCAATAACAAGAGGAAACAAACGCTTATGTACACATTACCAAGGTCTTTACAATAAATTATAGTGTACAGTTCCATCACAGCATATTTGTATACAAAGTCACTAATGCAAACACTGAAAGAAATCTGTCATGTAGCTCTTTAATCTTGATTTAATAAAGTTTGTACAGTATCAAATAATATCAAAAGTCTAAAAAAACACAATGAGTTTTTATATCATGTTTATAAATTATTGTTTATATACCATTAAAAAAAAATAAGGTCAAAAGTGCAGTTTAAAAAAAAGTGGAAATTGTTATTCTTGGTAAGAACTAGAAAAACGTACTGTCCCAAGTAAGAAGCAATCTAAAGGCTTATACAGTTTCTTAGGCATTTTCCTTTAACTCTCAAACAACCTTGGTTACCATATCCTACAAGAAAACCAATACAAAGGGAGTAAAATAATCTTTTTATAAAAATAATACAAAACACAGATCTAGTAATGAGAAACACTGGAAATAAATATAATGATAGGCCTCCCCCAAAATGCAGTAAATGACTTTTTGCTCACAGGAATGAATGGGCTATCACTGAATGTAATAAAACTTGGGAAATTTCAAAGCATTTCTAAAAATTTTAATCTTTGTCAAGTTTTTAGGTATAACTGGCAATGGTGCATACATCCCAGGATTATGAAACTTTTTCGTATAACTAAGACAAAATATGACTTAAAGGTGCTAAATCATATCACAGAAAATAAAGACTAAGGATCCAGTAATTAAAAGGCAGCAGTATAGAAACTAGTCAAGAAGAAACAGATGGACAAAACACAACTCTGTGTCTTAATTGGCACTTATCACAGTAACTAGTTATATTTTGACAAATTCTAGAACAAATGCCTATATTGAAATACGTGTGATACATGAACCACTTATATAAGAAACTGAAAGGGTAAAATTACTGGCTTACAAAACAAATTAAATTTAGAGAAAAGAAAAAAATAAAAGGAATGTGAAGAAAAATCTTACTTTTAAACTTATTGTGGGATCAAAACATTGACAGAGCTGTATCAATCAGGAGCGGTCTTCCTGCTGCTAAGACCCGCAGGCAGCTGAGCCTGACGCACCACCACCCCTCATCTCTCCAAATGCTACTATGTAACTGGTGCTTTGTTTGTAGGACACTGAGCAATAGAGGCTTATTTTTTGTTTTTTACTGAATGGAATAAGTTCCCAGGTTGGGTTAACATATATAGACTGCCTGAGATAATAAAAACTTCACCATTACATTAGGTTAATGGGAAATGAAGATCTTCCTGGCTCTGACAGGAGAAAAGGGTTGGCTGCTGAAAACAGTATGGGTGCTCTGTAGGCTACATACGTACGTACTTAATAATTAATGTCACCTTCAGTAGAAGATTAAAAATCGATGGATATGGATGCTTGTGCAGAATCTTCCCGCCCTCTGACATAAATTTCACAGGGAATCTCTTCCATTACTCTGTCTTCTAGGGCCTGTTCAGGGCACTCGTGTGCCTGCTTGAAAGTGTAGCTACTCTTTTTGAAGGTGCTATTAAATGTTTTCATTGGCTGCGGTTGTGCAAAATCATTTCGGAAGGGAAGTTCCATGGAACTGAGGTTGGTCCTGCTTTGTTTGATGCTGGGTGCCTGAGATCCACAGTGATGGTCGTGGATGCACCGCGACGCCGTGGAGGAGCACCGCGCCTTCTGGTAGCTGTCCAGTTCCTCCGACAGGTCGGCCAGGTCCGCAGACATCTCCTTGTCTCTCAGTGAAAACAGTTCATAATGAGGAGGATCAAACACTTCTTGGAATCCAGTTTTATTAAAAGCAGTTTTGCAAGCCATGACCTTTTTTCGAGGCTGTTTCACTTGTACTAAAATAGAAATAATGAGAAGGACCAAGACAATCCCTGACGTAATGCCAATAATTGTTCCGTGAGTTTTAGTGATTTGTTCAAACAGTCCTGCTTTTTTCTTTTCTGCAGAAAAGAGAAAGAAAAACGATGAGGCTTTTAAAATTCGTTCATGAGTCCTGTCACAAATTGGTAAAGTATTTTTAAGTAAAGCAGAACACTTCGGTATTTTTTTTCAAATACAACACAGAAAATGCAATTTAAAATTAGGTTTTTAAACAAAATAATCCCATTACGACTTCTGGTTAAACTAACCAATCGTAACGCAGCTAGACAGACCACGAAAAAGGAAAAGGACTTGGTTCTTTACTCAGAAGGTACATGAATACATAGCTTGCAGATCAAAGTAATACATGAATACAGAAAACGCCAAAACAAAATACCCTTGTTCTATCAAGTTTAGCTTTCTGTTCTATGGTAGTTTTGAGTATACCCATAGTTTTTCTACTGATGGCCATAAGCAAGAGATAACGAAAATGATCTGACTAACCCACTCAGGTATGTTATCATGGTCTACTGTTTTTGAATGATTACCTGAAAATACTTTCTCTCAAGTACTTAAGATAGCCATATCAGATTACATTAACTTTCCACAGTAAGATATTTATTGAACTCTTGGGAGAATAAAAGGGAGATAAACTTTAGTACTGAAACAGTGATTTGATAACCAGTTTGTAGACATTCAGCTAGTATTACCACAAGCCATATTTATCTTCCAGGGAGTATATACTGGAAATATAGTGTAGGAAATTCATGGAATAAAAAAAGCAGTCCTTATAATGATTCTGTTTTTACATTGTAAGACTGAATCCATCAGTTGATTTTTATTAAATAGTATTTTCATTTAATTAAAAAAATAAGAATACTCTAGGTTACAATCTAAGTTATTATGAGAATAAGGTATCTTTACAATAGAAATGACCAAGAAAATAAGGGCAGGAAATACCATGATTGACTTTTGAACAACTTTAAGGTAAAAAACATAGTCTATAAAAAAAATGCTTTTGGTGAGAATAAATATTTTTCTTCACTTTTACCACATCCCAGAGGTCTATGATCCATTAAGGAGAACATTTATTTTATATGTGTTTATTCCAGCCAAAGCAGTTATGCCAAGCACAGTTGTAGAAAAAGACATTTTAATTTTTTCTTAATGAAAGGCAATGGACACTCCTCTCTCAAAAAGGCTGGCCTTTGCCAGTAGACTCACCTTTACAATGATTTTCATCCCAAGGGTATGCACAGTTTTGAACCCCATTACAGACTAAAGAATTATTGATGCACATGTTGCTATGGCAAAAGAAAGTGCTGCCTGTGCAGGGAGCTGTAGGAAAAAAGGAAACTTTGTTGCTAAGAACTGAAAGCATACAGATTACAACTCATTGTGATTTATTGTACATTTACTCTTATAAAGTCAATATCTTACCTCAAAGGCTTTTTTGTGAACACACTCTGTACTACACAAACAATAAGACAAAGGCCAATATTCTCTGTTGCTGACTCATGTAAACCTGAACTTAGTTTGGGCACCAAAAGACTGTTTTTAGTGTAATGACAATATGAATATACGGTCATCCCTTGGTATCTGAGGGGGATTGGTTCCAGGACCCGCTGCAGACACCAAAACGTGCAGATGCTCCTGTCCCATAGTAGGCCTCTCCATATCCAGTTCCTCATCTGTGGATTCAACCAACCATAGATCATGTAGTACTCTAGGATTTGCTACTGAAAAAAATCCACGTATAAGTGGACCTGCACAGTTCAAACCTCTGTTACTCAGGGGTCAACTGTATTTCCCATGGTTCTTATGAAACTAGTATATAGCCCGGTATATATATATATATATATTTTTTTTTTTGGCTGTGTTGGGTCTTTGTTGCTGTGCATGGGCTTTATCTAGCTGTGGCGAGCGGGGGCTACTCTTCTTTGCGGTGTGCGGGCTTCTCATTGTGGTGGCTTCTCTTGTGGAGCACGGGCTCTAGGCGCTCAGGCTTCAGTAGCTGCGGCATGTGGGCTCAGTAGTTGTGGCTTGCGGGCTATAGAGCACAGGCTCAGTAGTTGTGGCGCACGGGCTTAGTTGCTCCATGGCATGTGGGATCTTCCCAGGCCAGGGCTCGAACCCGTGTCCCCTGTACTGGCAGGTGGATTCTCAACCACTGAGCCATAGCCTGGTACATTTTTTCAAAATGTTAAAAGAAAATGTTAGCAAAGACGTGGAGACACTGAACCCTTGTGCATTGCTGGTAGAAATGTAAAATGGTGCAGCTGCTGTGGTAAATAGTATGGCAGTTCCTCAAAAATTCATATAGGTTACCATAAGCTTCAGCAATTCTCCTTCTAGGTATATACTCTTAAGAATTGAAGGCAGAGACTCGAACAGATACTTGCTGTTCATAGCAGCATTATACACAAGAGCCAAAAGGTTAAAGCAACCCAAATGTCTGTTGATGGATGAATGGATTACCACAGACAAAAAGGAAAAAAAGCACTCTTTGGAATTTCAAAAAAAATGTTTTAAACAGTAAAGATATATGGAATATATGCCATTGAATTTCATATTTGATATAATTCTTAAAAAAACCTTAATGGTCTCAAAGCTCATCATAAGGACAATAAGTATTAGTTACATACATAAGCTGTTAGATTAAGGATAGAAAAGCCAATGAAGATGTATGGTGGTATTTTATTCAAGTACAAAATTAGCTAGTGTACCCACTTCTGTTGTGTCATATATATCATAAAATCATATTACACAAATGTGTGTACTTTAAAATAGAACAAGTGTCCTAGAGAACGTATAACATTTTTGAATTCCTCATTTCTAAAAACTGGAGTTTTGTTTTTTGTTTATATATCATACCATAATTCTATTATATGCTATATCATATTACATGTTGAATTCTTATTTTACCTATTTTATCCAGTTCACAAATGGGGATACAGGGAAGAGAAGCTATTTTCAAGACAGGGTGAGTGACGTTATAAACAGCACTGTGGCTTCTGGGTATTCTGATTTTCTGAGTGAAACTCAGCTCTGAATCATCAGCTCTTAACGTTTATCAACAGAACATTATATGATTATATGACAGTACTTTGATGGCTCTCCATAGTTCCAAGTGGCAAAAAAGACAGGTTTTCTGCAGTGTTTCTTACTGATTGAACAGTGAGTGGAAAATACCCTTAGTTTTTTATCATAGGGTTCTTTTTTTTTTTTTTTTCGGTACGCGGGCCTCTCACTGCTGTGGCCTCTCCCGTTGAAGAGCACAGGCTCCGGACGCGCAGGCTCAGCGGCCATGGCTTACGGGCCCAGCCGCTCCGCGGCATGTGGGATCTTCCTGGACCGGGGCACGAACCCGCGTCCCCTGCATCGGCAGGCGGACTCTCAACCACTGCGCCACCAGGGAAGCCCCCATAGAGTTCTTTATAACTGTTCTCCACATTATTTAAAGCAATTAGAGAGCAGCACTGATATTGTCAGATTTCGTTTTGCAGAAATGTGAAGTATATTTAAAATTACAAATGTATTAAGCTTTATGGATTTTCAAAGGACAAGCATAGCTGTTTATAATGAGAATCAATGTATGAGTTATTGACGTGGGTTGCTAATGACATGCTTCAATTCAAAACTATATAAAATGGCTGAATTATAAGTCTTTATAAATAAGGGACAAAGATAACAGCAAAAATACTGCTGTTATGAACTACTCTCTACTTACAGCCTGAGGACTTTCTCCTTTCCCCTTTACTCACTATGGGTCATGGTGTGGGAGAGAAGAGGGGGTTAGGATTTTAGCTTCCCTCTACTTCTGATGAGATGTGGCAATGATGGTGAAAGATGGTTCTCTCCTTCAATTAGGTCTGCAGGGGACCCGTAGGGCAGTATGTCACTGAAAATCACACTATGGATTTATTCTAACAAAAATATCTTCTGCTGCTTTCACAGTTCTAGTCCTGGAAATTACTCTCCTAAAACCGTTCCCTTTCTTAAAGAGTGAGGTATAAGTATTCAGTGCTTGGGAAGAAGTCAAACATATCCTGGTTGCTATTCTGTATCATTCATTTTAGCCAAGTTATACTATTTTAGTCACATCTGCAATCTACAATGAGTAGAAATGAAGTGGATCTCTCACGTAGAATTAGTCCATTTATGTAAACCTCCTCAGGAATATTTTCATGGATGGATTAATAATAATTACAAATCATTAACATTTTAGAGAACAAAAGAGTTTAACAATTTGAACTAATAAGCATGTAAAAATGTACTGTTTGGAGCTCTCAAATGTGCTTATCAAATGGACATTCTTAAACTGGGACTTTTGTTTTATAAAAATTCACAAAATCCTTTATTTTGATCACACACTTTTTTTGGAGGGGAGGTTTTCTTTTTCTTCTTGGGTAATAAAGCTACATTTAGGATATGGAGCTAAGTCTACTGCAGCCTTCAATTAGTCTGACCTTTAGTGACTAGTGTAAAGATATCACTTGAAGGAGGCTTGTCACCTGTTTACTTATCAGATTTGTATTAAAGAGAAATCATTAGTGTTTATAGAGAAAACAGCTAAAACACGTTAGAGAAGAATTTTACATATAAGTTTAGACCACTGCCAAAATAAATATAATGTGAGTTAAGAATGTGAACAAGTAGCCATATTTAAAAGTCTTTAAAAATAAACTGGTGGAATTAATTCTGCTGATAGTTTACTTAACCTAATATATCTGTGCAAAAAGTTAATGCAGCAGGACCAAGGCTGCTACCTTTAGAAGGGTCTGTGTGCAAGGCTGGCCCTCAGCTGGCATCTGGGAACTTGGCTTTCCTCTATTACCTGACTGATAAGGTGGTTCACGGTGCCTAGAGTTTGTGTTAACAATGTCATCTATGCCAAATACTTGCTTTCCTTCTGTGAATCTAGAATTTCGGTATACGCAAGGCAGACAGTGCCGATGTGAACAGCCCCCAATATAAAACCTTGGGTGCTGAATCTCTAAATGGGCTTTTCTGGGCAGGAACATTTTACATATTACTGCATTTTCTGGTTGCTGGAGAAATGAACATACTCAGTGTGCCCCACTTGGGAAGGAGAGAGCATAATGAAGCCTGTGAAAGGACTTCTCCAGATTCAGACAATCTTTTTCCCTTACTGATCCTTTCACTGTAATAATCTTAGCTGTTAGGATGAATGTATGTTGGTCCTAGCAAATCACCTATCATGTGGGTGGCGTTGGGGAGCCCTGAAACAATATCCAAAATGTTATCATTTTAACATGTAATCAATATAAAACATTATTAATGAGATATTTTACATTCTTTATTTCATACCAAGTCTTTGAAATCTGGGATCTATTTTTGTAATTATAGCACATTTCAATGTAGACTGGCTGCATTGTTAAGTGCTCACCAGCTACATGTGGCTGATGGACCCTGTACTGGACAGCATGGGTAGTACAGATGTTGGGAGTAAATGTACTGAGGAAAAAGTAAGAAGGCTAAAAGGCTTTCTTGCTAACTGCATCTTTGTATCAAGCGCTGATTTGAATTATCTGAAACAGTAAAACAGCCTTTGTAGGGTTGTTTTTTATTTTTCAAGTTTGAAAAGTTTTCAAAATAAAACAATTTTTAGAAACAAACTGAGGTTATATCTATAGATCGATAAAAAGCAACAGCACAGTCTACTTGTGGCAAATACCACTGCTGAGCTCTTGACATTTCCCAATGCTCGAGGAATTCACTACACCCAAAATAACTCAACACTTTCTTTTATCCATTCAGTTTTCATTTTCCAAGTCAGTCGGGCCCCAGAAAGTGACTGTCACTTTGCATCCTTGTGGAGTCTGTCTCCACAACTCTTCTTTCTCCTCACTGTCACTTCTTTGGTTCAGACCTTCCTGGTTTCCCACCTCAATCATGGAAGTAACCTCCTAAGTAGCCTCCATGCCCCAATAAAAGTACAGCTCTGATTATATCTTTTTGTAGTATAACACGCTTCAAAACTCCCCAATGCCTGTCTAAATAAAGCCTTTAGTTTAAAGGTCTTCAAATTCTAGCTTTAATCTACCTTTCCCAGTTCATTTCTCTCTGTTCTCCTTTCCACTACTTCTTGTGGGCCAAATTAACTCTGATTCTATACCTTTTTCATTATAGTACCTCTGTTGGAATAATAACCTCAATTAACATTTCTACCTTCTAAAATCTACCTACCCTCAAGGATAAACCCAAAGGACCTTCCTTCAAGGACTACTTGCTTCATAAACAATGCTGCCCACTAGAAGTAACTTTGATATTTAATAAGAAAGCACTTTGTTTTCTGTCTTAAATGGTCTTTGTCATAGTCAATCCTGTATTTACTTCATTTGCATATATGCCACCTCACTTAAGTGACTGTAAGATCCTTTAGGACAGGGACTGTATCATCCATTTTTGTATCTTCATAGCAAACACTTCATATTGTAAAAGTTAAATAAATGAATGGAAGGCAGGTAGGAAGACTGGTTGGCTAAAATTAACTTCATAACCCAACTGACCATCTGGCAATTCAAAAAGATCTTTAAAATTAAAAATAGAAGAGTTCAGCTACAGTAAAGACTGTATATGGTCACATACAACCATGATTTTAATATAGAATCCAAGGAATAATAATATAATACTTTGAAATTATAAGTAAAGGGTAAAATTAGTAATTCCCAAATTTCTCAAGAAAAATATCTGATAATATCTTACTGTTATACTGAAATGTTTACTAACTTTGGATTTGCAAAAACCATATAGCTTACCATTATACCATACTCATCAGTGAGGACATGAAAGCTAAAACATTTGTCTCATGAGGACAATAGATATTATATACCACTTATTTTTTCAAATATATGTGATGGGAACATACACATGCAAGTGTATCCAGGAAGTCTGGGTGAGTCCTTAAATGGTAGTTTTTTTCATATAGGAGATGACTGTGAGGAAAGGAACCCATTAAACAGGCTAATCAGCCCTACCCAAATGTAGATTAAAGTTAAGGGCCATTCAAAACCAAGTCAAAAACATGATGGTGTAAAAGCAGTTTTTTGTCAAGCTAATGCAATATGATCTGCACTTACAATAAGCAAAATCAACAAAATAATTATTAGGAAATACTGACAAGTCACTTGTACTTTTATAGGAGAGACAAAAGCAGTGAACCATTTTGCCTTGTGAGGATCTGTTCACTTGAATTACCAGGAGTTTAAGGGAAGAATTCTAACATCTGTTCTCAAAGTTTCTCCACTTATAAGCTGGGTCAGTGTGTCTACACATGAGCTACAACATCCTTTAATATGAAAAAGTTCCCACATGCTCATAAAACAGTAAAGATACCTTTAAAGACTTAGGCAATCAAAAAAAGACAAAATCCCCATTGTAACCACAAGGAAGATGTCTAAAGGATATGCACAGAAGGAAATCTAAATGTGTCACTACAAAAGTCAACCAAGCACAAAAGAAGGCTGTGATGAAGGAAATAAGGGATAACAAAGCTGTTAAGACATATAGAAACCAAACAGCAAAATTGCAGAAGTCCTTCCTTATTAGTAATTACTTTAAATGTAAATGGATTAAACTCTCCATTCAAAAGGCAGAGATTAGCAGAAAAGATTAAAAAAACCAAGATCCAACTATATGATATTCTATAACAGATTCACTTTAGATCCAGAGACACAATTAAGTTGAAAGTAAAAGGATGGAGAAAGATATTCCATACATATAGTTACCAAAAGAGAGCTGGGCTGGTGATACAAATACAGGCACATGTTGGAGATATTGCTGGTTTGGCTACAGGCTGCTACAATGAAGCGGGTATTCAAGTACTCACATGAATTTTTTTGTTTCCTAGTGCATATAAAAGTTACATTTACATTTTACTGTAGTCTGTTAAGTGCACAAGTAGCATTATATCTAAAAAACACAATGTACATACCTTAATTAAAAAACACTTTATTGCTAAAAAATGCTAACCACCATCTGAGCAAGTCTTTTTGCAATAGTAACATCAAATATCACTGATGACCATAACAAATGCAATAATAATGAAAATATTTGAAATATTGTGAGAATTATCAAAACATGACAGAGACAAACAAAGTGAGCAAATGTTAGAAAAATGGTGCCAATAGACTTGTTCAACACAGGATTGCCACAAACCTTCAACTTTTGAAAAATACAGTACCTATAAAGCGCAATAAAGTGCCGTGCAATAAAACAAGGTATGCCTATTATCAGACAAAAACAGACTTTAAGTCAAAACTGTTACAAGTGACAAAGGACACTGTACATTGATAAAAGGGTCAATTCACCAAGAAGATATAATAATTATAAATGTATATGGGCCAAAAATCAGAGTCCCAAAATATAAGAAGCAAACATTGTTAGAATTTAAGGGAAAATTAGACAGTTCTATGATAACAGTTGGAGACATCAATACTCCACTTTCAATAATGAATAAAACTACACAGAAGATCAATAAGGATGGAATTCCCTGGCGGTCCAGTGGTTAGGACTCTGCACTCTCACTGCCAAGGGCCTGGGTTCAATCCCTGGTCGGGGAACTAAGATCCCACAAGCCAAGCAGGATGGCAAAAAAAAAAAAAGACCAGTAAGGAAATAAAGGACTTGAACAATACTATAAACCGATTGGACCTAACAGACATGTATAGAAAACCCTACCCAACAACAACAGAATATATTTTTCTCAAGTGCGCATCGAACATTCTCCAGGACAGACCATATGTTAGGCCAAAAAAAAAAAAAAAAAAAAGAAAATCTTAATTGTAAAAGATGGACATAATACAAAATGTCTTTTCCAATAACAATGAAATGAAACTAGAAATCAATAACAGAAGGAAAACTGGAAAATTCACAAATATGTGGAAAATAAACTACACACTCTTAACCAACCAATAGGTCAAAGAATATATCACAAGGGAAATTAGAAAACACCTTGAGACAAATGAAAATGAAAACACAACATACCAAAACTTACAGGAGGCAGCAAAAGCAGTGCTAAGAAGGAAATTTATAGCTATAAATGCCTACACTAAAAAAAGGAGACAAAAAAGGGAGAAAGACCTCAAATCAATAACTTAAAGAACTAGAAAAACAAGAGCAAAATAAATTAAAAGTTCCATGCCTTTGTCAGAAGCATTAAAATACTAAAGATTAGAGCAGAGATAAATAAAACAGATGAAAAAAGACACCAGAGAAAATAAAAACCACCAAACTTGGTTCTTTGAAAAGATCAACAAAATAGGCAGACTTTTAGATACAATGACTACGAAAAAGAGATTAAAAAGACTCAAATTACTAAAATCAGACATGTAAGTTGGGACATTAGTGTACATTTTACACATATACAAAGGATTAGAAAAGAATACTAAGAACAATTTGTATACCAAAAAAAAAAAAAAAGGCTAACCTAGATGAAACAGACAAATCCCTAGAAACACACAAACTACTGAAACTGAACAAAAAGAAAAGAATCTCAATAGATCTCTAACTAGCAAGGAGACTGAATCAGTAATCAAAAACATTTCAACAAAGAAAAGCCCTGGACCAGATGGCTTCTCTGGTGAATTCTACCAAACACATTAGAAAAATTAACACCAATCCTCAAACTCTTCCAAAAAGTTGGAGGAGAGATCACTTCTTACTCACTTATTGGCCAGCATTACTCTGATATCAAAGCCAGACAAAGATACTAGAAGAAAATAAAACTGTAGACCAATATCACTTATGAATATCAATGCAAAAATACTCAACAAAATACTGGCACTGAATTCAGCAACATTTTAATATGATAACCAAGTGGGATATAAGGATGGTTCAACATACAAAACTCAATCAATGTAATACACTGCAATAACAAAATGAAGGGGAAAAATCCACATGATCATCTCAAGTGAATCAGAAAAAGCATTTGACAAAACTGAACACCATTTCATGATAAAAACACTCAATAAAGTAGGAATAGAAGAACACTTCTTCAACATGATAAAGGCTATATATGAAAACCCCACAGCTAGTAACATACTCAATGGTGAAAGGTTGAAAGCTTTCTCCCTAAGATTAGGAACAAGACAAAAATATCCACTTTCACTTCTATTCAATATAGTGTACTAGAAGTGCTAGCCAGAACAATTAGGCAAGAAAAGGAAATAAAAAGCATCCAAATTGGAAATTAGAATTGGAAATCCAAATGATAAAGTTATCTCCATTTGCAGATGATATGATCTTACAAGTAGAAAACCCTAAAAGACCACACACACACACACACACACACACACAACACACACACACACACAACACACACACACACACACAGATTCAGAGCACATAAACTAATTTAGCAAAGTTGTAGGATACAAAATCAACAAAAATTAGTTACATCTCTACACACTAACAAGGAACAAATGGAACATTTACAACACATTGAAAAGAAGAAAATTCTTAGGAATAAATTTAACCAGGGAGATATAAGATGTACGATGAAAAGTACAAAATGTTGCTAAAAGAAATTAAAGAAGACAAATAAATGGGAAGACATCCTGGGTTCATGGACTGAAGACTTAGTATTGTTAAGACGACAGTACTACTCAAAGCAATCCACAGATTCACTGTGATTCCCATCAAAATTCCGAAAGTATTTTTTGCAGAATAGAAAAACTTATTCTAAGATTCATGGAATCTCAAAGGACACTGAATAGTCAAAACAGTCTTGAAAAAGAACAAATTTGGAAGACTCTTCCTAATTTCAAAACTTACTACAAAGCTACAGTAATCAAAACAGGTGGTACTGGCATTAGAATAGACAAATAGACCAACGGAATAAAGAGCCCCTCAAATAAACCCTCACATATTTACAGTCAATTGATTTTTGACAAGGATAACAAGACTATTAAAAGGGGAAAGGACAGTCTTTTCAAGAAATGGTCCTGGGAAAACTGTATATTCACATGCAAAAGAATGAAGCTGGGCCCTTATCTTATACCATATTTAAAAATTAACATGAAATGGATCAAAGTCCTAAATGTAAGAGTGAAAACTATAAAGCTTTTAAAAGAAAACATAGAGAAAAGGAGTGACGTCAGCAAGATGATGGTGCAAGTGCTCCCTTTGTCTCTCCCCTTCAGTCTACAACCAGTAACACATCCATAACTCAACTCTGCCCAATAGACCAGGATGCTGGAGAATTGCAGACATCTGTATATCTAAAGGTGGGTGGACTGGAACACAAAGAGGAGGCAGCACTCAGGGAACAGCAGAGTCACTGCCTGTGATCTCTGCCACTTTGTTTCTATGGCTGAGCCTGCAACCCCAGAGAACCTGGTAGCGGCAGGGGAGGCGGCCATACAACACCAGCCTCCTGGCTGCAGTGGTACCTGCAGCCACAGGGAACCAAAGTTACTGGGACCTGCAATCCCAGCTCCCTTCTTCCCCTCCCCCTACTCCCATGGTAGCAGAGCCTGCAACTCAGTAGACCCTGGACGTGGTGGAGGTGCCCGCAATCTCAGTGCCCCAGGTGGCGATGCCAACAGCAGCAAGGCACCAACAACCCTGGAGGCACAAGCGATGACAATAAAGAAGATGACAACGAACAAAGTGCCGATCCTCAAATGTATAACCGGAAGCAGCTCCAGTAAAAGAAACCAAGAACTTGTGTTATAGTGCCACCTACTGGAAAACTAAAGAAAGGCCTCACATTACTAACCTGTTGAACCCTTAGAATCAAGTGGGGCGGGGGGCGGGGTCCAGTGGGTAAGGCTCTGCACTCCCAATGCAGGAGGCCCGGGTTTGATCCCTGGTCAGGGAGCTGGATCCTGCATGCACGCTGCAACTCGGAGTCCGCATGCCTCAACTAAGAAGTCCGCAAAAAAGCCTGCATGCCGCAACTAAAAGATCCCACATGCAGCAACGAGGGTCCTGCGTGCTGCAACTAAGACCCGGTGCAGCCTAAATAAATAAATTTAAAAAAAAAAAAAAAAAAGAATCAAGTGGGGGGGGGGAAAGCTTTGTTACTTCAAATGTGCGATCAGAGGAACAACGCGTCAAGCACAATGACGAATCACGGTAACACCATATCACAAAAAGAAAACGAAAGTCCTCCAGAAACCAAACTTAAAGTATCAAAATAATGTGATCTGACAGAGGATCCAAATTAGCCGTCACAAAGAAACTCAACCAGCTACAAGAAAACTCAGAAAGGCAGCTCAATGTACTCAGGAATAAACTTAATGAACAGAGGTAATACTGTATCAAAGTGACTGAAACGCTAAAAAAAACCAAACAGAAATTCTGGAGTTGAAGAACTTAATAAATCAGATGAAGAAAGCACTGGAAAGAGAGCAGACCATATGGAAGCTCGAAGATAGAAATCTAGAAATGAAACAGGTAGAAAAGGAGAGAATTAAGACCAAAAAATGAGGAAATTCTATGAGAACTATCTAACTCTATTAGGAAGGGCAACGTTAAGATAATGGGTATCCCAGAAGGAGAAGGAGTCAGAGAGTTTATTTAAATAATAGCTGAGAACTTCCCAAACCTGGGGAAGGAACTGTACATACAAGTCCATGAAGCTAAGAGAACATCTAATTACCTCAATACAGAAAGATCTTCTCCAAGACACATTATATTAAAACTGTTGAAACTCAATGAAAAAGAAAGAATTTTAAAGGCAGCCAAAGGGAAAAAAAGATGGTAACCTACAAAGGAACCCCCATTAAGCAAGCTATCAGCAGATTTCTCAGTAGAAACTCTACAGGCCAGGAGGGTGTTATGACCCACTCAAAATATTGAAAGACAAAAACTGTCAGCCAAGAATAGTCTTTCTAGCAAAATTATCATTCAGATATGAAGGAGAAATATAGGCTTTTCCCCAGACAAACAAAACCTAAGGGAGTTGATCAACTCTAGATATGCTTTACAAAAATGTTGAAAGGAACTCTTCTACCTGAAATGAAAAGGCAAAAGTATACAAAACTTTGAGTAAGGTGATAGAATCAGAAAATTGCAACTCTGTATCAGAATAGGTTGTTAAACACTTGATCATAACATAAGGCTTAAAGGAAAAAAAACTGTAAAAATAACTATAGCTACTTCAATTTGGTAACAAACTCACAACATAAAAAGAAATAATTGGGACATCTAAAACACAAAAGGGGAGAAGGAAAAGGTCAGGACTCATATAGGCAAATGAAAACAAGATGTTATCAACAGAAAAAAAGAGTATTTTAACTATGTGATATTTTATACAAACCTTATAGGAACAACAAAACATAAAAACAGAGGAAACTGAGAAAACATCCTAGAAAATGACCAAACTAAAATAGCAGACAGAAATACAAGGAAAAAAACCACAATGGAGATACAGACCAACCAGAAAACAAAAAATAAAATGGCAGTACTATGTCCTGATTTATCAATAATCACCCTAAATGTAAATGGACTGAATTCACCAATCAAAAAGCACAGAGTGGCTGGACGAATTAAAAAGCAAGACCCAACCATATGCTGCCTCCAGGAGACTCACTCAGCTTTAAAGACAAACATAGGCTCAAAGTGAAGGGATAGAAGATGATACTCCAAGCAAATGACAGCCATGGAAATCAGGTGTAGCCATACTCATATCAGATAAAACAGACTTCAAGCCAAAAAAGGTAACAAGAGGCAAAGATGGACATTATATAATGATAAAGGGGACAATTCATCAAGAAGATGTAAGTTATTCATATGTATGCTAACATAGGAGCACCAAATTATATAAAGCAATTAACAGACCTAAAGGGAGAAACTGACAGCAACACCATAATAGGGGATTTTAACACCCCACATACATCAAAGGATAGGTCATCCAGACAAAAAGTCAACAAGGAAAAGTACACGTAAATGAAAAGTTACACCAGAAGGACTTGATAGATTTGTACAAAACATTCTATCCAAATGCATTCTTCTCAAGTGCACATGAAATATTCTCAAGGATAGACCATATGTTGGGACACAAACAAATCTCAGCAAATTTAAGAATGAAATCATATCAAGTATCTTTTCTGAGCACAACACTATGAAATTAGATATCAACCAGAAGAAGAAAGCTGGAAAAATCATAAATTTGTGAAGAACAAATGCTATTGAACAAGAATTAGATCAGCAAAAAAATCAAAGGAAAAATTTAAAAATACCTGAAAATAAGTGAAAATGAAAATAGGACATACCAAATCTATAGGGATGCAGCAAAAGCAATACTAAGAGGGAAGGTTATAGTGATACAGGCCTGCCCTGAGAAACATGAAAAATCTCAAATAAATCTAAACTTACATCTAAAGGAACTAGAAAAAGAAGAATGACCAAAGCCCAAAGTCAGCAGAAGGAAAGAACTAATGAAGATCAAAGCAGAAATAAGTGAAACAGAGACCAAAAAGACAATAGAAAAGATCAATGAAACTAACAGCTTGTCCTTTGAAAAGATAAAATTGACAAACTGTTTGCTAGACTACGAAAAAAAGAGAGAAGACTCTGATAAAAGGAGAAATAACAAGGATACCACAGAAATATAAAGGATTATAAGAGAATATTATGAATAGCTGTATGACAACAAATTGGACAACCTAGAAGAAACGGACAAATTCTTAGAATATCCAACCTTCCAAGACTGAACCATAAAGAAATAGAAAATTTTAATAGACTCATCTCCAGTAAAGTGGTTGAAAAAGTAAACAAAAATTCCCCCAAAACAGAAGTCCAGGACGAGATGGCTTTACAATGTGAATTCTACCAATCATTCAAAGATTTAATACCTATCTCTCAATCTCTTCTAACAAATTAAAGAAGAGGGAATACTTCCTACTCATTCTACTAGGTCAGCATTACCCTGATATCAAAACCAGGCAAGGACACCACAAAAAAATTATAGGTTCATCTCTGATGAACACAGATGCAAAAATACTCAATAAAATATTAGCAAACCATACATTAAAAGGATCATATACCATGATCAAGTGGGATTTACCCTAGGGATGCATCCATAAATTAATCAATGTGATACACCTCATGAACAAAATGAAGGATAAAAACCATGATTATCTCAATAGATGAAGAAGCATCTGACAAGATTTAATACCCATTTATGACAAAAATCTCTCAATAAAATAGGTACAGAAGGCATGTACCGAAAACATAATAAAGGCCATATATGACAAATGCACATCTAACATCATGCTCAATGATGAAAACTTAAAGCTACTCCTCTAATATCAGGAACAAGGCAAGGATGCCCAATCTTGCTACTCCTATTCAACATAGTATTGGAAGTCCTAGCCAGAGAAATTAGTCAAGAAAAAGAAATAAAACGTATCCATATTGGAAAAGAAGAGGTAAAACTGTAACTATTTGTGGATGACATGATTTTATGTATAGAATACTCCAAAAAATTCACTAGGGACTTCCCTGGTGGCACAGTGGTTAAGAATCCACCTGCCAATGCAGGGGACATGGGTTCGAGCCCTGGTCTGGGAAGATCCCACATGCCGTAGAGCAACTAAGCCCGTGCACCACAACTACTGAGCCTGCACTCTAGAGCCCATGAGCCACAACTACTGAGCCCACGCGCCACAACTACTGAAACCCACATGCCCTAGAGCCCATGCACTGCAACTACTGAGGCCCGTGCACTCTAGAGCCCATAAGTCACAACTACTGAGCCCATATGCTCTAGGGCCCATGTGCCACAACTACTGAGCCCGCATGCTGCAACTACTGAAGCCCGTGTGCCTAGAGTCCATGCTCCGCAACAAGGGAAGCCACGGCAATAAGTCCATGCACCTCAACGAAGAGTAGCCCCTGCTCACCGCAACTAGAGAAAGCCCACATACAGCAACGAAGACCCAATGCAGCCAAACAAATAAATAAATAAAATTCAGGGACTTCCCTGGTGGCACAGGGGTTAAGACTGGGGCCTGCGTTCGATCCCTGGTCAGGGAACTAGATCCCACATGCATGCTGCAATTAAGGAGCTGGCAAGCCACAACTAAGACCCAGTGCAACCAAATAAAAAAATATATATTTTTAAAAATTCACCAAAAAACTTTTGGAAATAATAAATGAATATAGTGAAGTTGCAGGGTATAAAATTAATATTCAACCATCTGGTGCATTTCTATACACTAATAACAAACTAACAGAGCAGTTAAGAAAAGAATCCCATTTACAATCACAACAAAAAGAATATAATACTTAAGCGTAAACTTAACTAAGGAGGTGTAAGACCTCTACAGTGAAAACCATAAGACCTGTTGAAAGAAACTGAAGACACAAATAAATGGAAATATATTCTGTGCTCATGGACTGGAAGAATTAATATTGTTAAAATGTCCACATTACATAAAGCAAGCTACAGATTCACTGCAATCCCTATCAAATGCCCCAAGAACATTTTCACAGAAACAGAACAAAAAATTCTAAAATTTATATGGAAACATAGAAGACCCTGAATAGTCAAAGCTATGCTGAGAAAAAAGAACAACTGGAGGTGTCACACTCCCTGATTTCAAATTATATTACAAAGCTGTAGTATTCAAAATAGCATGTTACTTGTAGAAAACAGACACAGAGATTAATGGAACAGAACTGATAGCCCAGAAATAAACCCACACACATATGAACAAGTAATTTACAACATAGAAGCAAAGACCACACAATGGAGAAAGAATAGTCTCTTCAATAAATGGCACTGGGTAAACTGGACAGCCACATGCAAAAGAATGAAACTAGACCACTACCTCACACCACACACACAAATCAACTCCAAATGGATTAAATACTTGAATGTAAGACCTGAAACCATAAAACTCCTTGATGAAAATAAGCAGTACACTCTTTGATCTTGGTCTTAGCAACGTTTTTCTGGGTATGTCTCCTCAGGTAAGGGAAATAAAAGCAAAAATATAAAGTGAGGGCTTCCCTGGTGGTGCAGTGGTTGAGAGTCCGCCTGCTGATGCAGGGGACACGGGTTCGTGCCCCGGTCCAGGAGGATCCCACAAGCCGCGGAGCGGCTGGGCCCGTGAGCCATGGCTGCTGAGCCTGCACGTCTGGAGCCTGTGCTCCGCGACGGGAGAGGCCACAGCAGTGAGAGGCCCGCGTACCTTAAAAAAAAAAAAAAAAAAAAAAAAAAATATATATATATATATATATATATATATTATATATATATATAAAGTGAGACTAAATCAAACTAAAAAGCTTTTGTACAGGAGAGAAAACCATCAACAACATGAAAATACAACTTACTGAATAGAAGATATTTGCAAATCATATATCCAAGAAGGGGTTAATATCCAAAATAATAGAAATAACTCATACAACTCAACAACAAAAAACAAACAACTGGATTAAAAAAATGGGCAGAGGTATTGAACAGACATTTTCCCAAAGAAGATATACAAATGGCCAACAGGTACATGAAAAAATGCTCAACATTACTAATTAGGGAAATGCAAATCAAAACAATGAGATATCACTCACACCAATCAGAATGGCTATTAGCAAAAAGACAAGAGATAATAAATGTTAGAGAGGATGTGACGAAAAGGGAACCCTCATACAGTGTTGGAAGAAATGTAAATTGTTGCAGCCATTATGGAAAAAAGTATGGAGATTTGTCAAAAAATTAAGAACCAGAACTACCATATGATCCAGCTATTCCACTTCTGGGTATTTATCCAAAGAATAAGACTAATTTGAAAAGATTTATGCACCTGTGTTCATCACGTCATTATTTACAATAGCCAAGGTATGGAAAGAACCTAAAGCCCTACTGATGGATGAATGGATAAAGAAGGTGTGGCATATATATATATATATTCAATTGAATACTACTCAACCATAAAAAAGATGAAATCTTAACATTTGCAACAACATGGATAGACCTTGAGGGTATTATGCTAAGTGAAATAAGTCAGATGAAGAAAGACAAATACCATATGATTTCACTCATATGTGGATTAAAAACAAAGAAACAAAGAAACACACAAAGAACAGATCAAACCAAACCAAACCAAACCCACAGATACAGAGAACAGAGTAGTAGTTAATGGGGGGTGGGGAGGGCAAATGGGTAAAGGGGGTCAACTGTATGGTGACAGATGGAAACTAAACTTTGGAGCTGAGCATGCTGTAGGGTATACAGAAATCAAAATATAACACTGTACACATGAAACATATGTTATAAATCAATAAAAAATTGTTACCAAATTAAAAAACATAGAGGAGAAGCTTCATAACGTTGTCTTTGGCAATGATTTCTGGATTATGACACTCAAAGCACAGACAAAAAAAGAAAAAATAGACAAACTACATCAAACTTTTGTATCTCAAAGTACACAATCAAGACAGTGAAAAGATAATGCACAGAATGTGAAAAAATACTTGCTAATCATGTATCTGATGAGAGATTAATAATCAGAATACATAAAGAACTTCTACAACTTAACAAAAAAACAACCACCAAGTCAAAAACTGAGTAAAGGACTAAATACAGGCATACCACACTTCCAGACCATCACAATAAAGCAAATATTGCAATAAAGCGAGTTATATTAAGTTTTTGGTTTCCCACTGCATATAAAAGTTATTTTTACACTATGCTGTATTATACTATGTAATAACATTATGTCTAAGAAAACAATGTACATACCTTAATTAGAAATATTTTATTGCTAAAAATGCTAATCTGATCCTTTAGCAAGTCATAATCTTTTTGCAACAGTAACATCAAAGATCACTGATCACAGATTACCATAATAAACATAATAATGAAAAAGTTTGTAATGTTATGAGAATTACTAAAATGTAACACAGAAACATGAAGTGAGAAAATGCTGTTGAAAAAACGGCATTGATAGACTTGCTCAATGCAGGGTACCCACAGACCTTCAACGTGTAGAAACTGTAGTATCTGTGAAGTGCAATAAAGTGATGTATGCCTGTAGACATTTCACCAAAGAAGGTATACAAGTGGCCAAGAAGGGTGAAAAGATGCTCAACATCACTCATCATTAGGGAAATACAAATTGGAATCACAATGAAAAAAAAATCACACTTTATAGCCATTAGGATGGTTATTATCAAAAAAACAAAAAATAAAGTTTTGGTGAGGATGGGGACCAACCCTGCTGCATTGCTGGAGGGAATGTAAAATGGCACAGCTGTGAAAACGGTTGGTGGTCCTTAAAAATTTAAATATAGAATATCCATACGATCTAGCAATTCTACTTCTAGGCATAGTATATACAGCGAAGAACTGAAAGCAGAGATTCAAAGAGGTAACTGTATACTAATGTTCACAGCAGCTTTATTCATAATAGCCTAAAAGTAGAAACAACTCAATTGTTCATCAACAGATGAAAGGATAAACAAAAATGTGGTATTATACACATATGGAATATTATTCAGCCTTGAAAAGGACTGAAATTATTAGAAACGTTATGCTAAGTAAAATAAGTCAGATGCAAAAGGACAAATATTCCATTTATATGAGGTACCCAGAATAGGGAAATTCATGGAGATAGAAAGCAGACTAGAGGTTACCTGGGGGTGGGGGAATAGGGGCATGGGAATTATTATTTAATGGGTATGGAGTCTCAATTTGGGATGTTACATAAGTTCCAGAGATGGATAGTGGTGATGGTTGTATGATGTTGTGAATGTACTTAGTGCCACTGAACTGTACACTTAAAAATGGCTGAGGGTGCATTTTATCATAACTTAAAAAAATATACAACCATTCTGGAAGGGTATTTGGCAAACTGTGAAAGATTTACATCCTTTTACATCAGTAATCCCACTTCTAGGAATCTATCCAGAGGATATACCTCCAAGAATATGAAAATACATATGCATAACATTATTCATTGTAACAGTATGCTTGTAATTGCAAAATACTGTAAATAACCCATATGCCCATAAACTGAAAGGCTGAATAAAATATGTACATACAATGTACTACAGGGTTGGCCAAAAGGTTCATTTTTTTCTGTATTGTTAGATTGTGACAGCTGTCATATCAGTGTGCATTTTAAAAAAGACTTAACAAAATTGGTGAATTTTTGTGTAGCCATTTTAATATTGAAGATGAAAGAAAAAAAGCAACATTTTCGGCATATTATGCTTTATTATTTCAAGAAATGTAAAAACGCAACTGAAACGCAAAAAAAGATTTGTGCCAGTGTATGGAGAAGGTGCTGTGACTGATCGAACATGTCAAAAGCGGTTTGTGAAGTTTTGTGCTGGAGATTTCTCACTGGACGATGCTCCACAGTCGGTAGACCAGTTGTAGTGATCAAATTGAGAGATTAACTGAGAACAATCAACGTTATACAACGCGGGAGATAGCCAACATATTCAAAATATCTAAATCAAGCACTGAATATCATTTGCACCAGCCTGGTTATGTTAATTTCTTTGACATTTGGGTTCTACATAAGCTAAGCGAAAAAACCCTTCTTGACTGTATTTCCACATGTGATTCTGTACTTGAATGTAATGAAAACGTTCCGTTTTTAAAACAAATTGTGATGGGTGATGAAAAGTGGATACTGCACAATAATGTAGAACAGAAGAGATCGTGGGGCAAGAGAAATGAACCACTACCAACCACAGCAAAGGCTGGTCTTCATCCAAAGAGGGTGATGTTGAGTATATGGTAGGATTGGAAGGGAGTCCTCTATTATGAACTTCTTCCAGAAAACCAAGCCATTAATTCCAACAAGTACTGCTCCCAATTAGAGCAAATGAAAGCAGCACTCGACGAAAAGCATCCAGAATTAGTCAACAGAAAATGCATAATCTTCCATCAGGATAACGCAAGGCCGCGTGTTTCTTTGAAGACCAGGCAAAAACTGTTACAGCCTGGCTAGGAAGTTCTGATTCATCCACCGCATTCATCAGACATTGCACCTTCGGATTTCCATTTATTTAGGTCTTTACAAAATTCTCTTAATAGAAAAACTTTCAATTCCCTGGAAGACTGTAAAAGGCAGCAGGTACAGTTCTTTGCTCAAAAAGATAAAAATTTTGGGAAGATGGAATTATGAAGTTGCCTGAAAAATGGCAGAAGGTAGTGGAACAAAAGGATGAATATGTTGTTCAATAAAGTTCTTGGTGAAAATGAAAAATATGTCTTTTATTTTTACTTAAAAACCAAAGGCACTTTTTTGGCCAACCCAATAACTATGGAGTTGTAAATAATAAAGATGATCTCTATGAACTGATATGGAGTGATTTCCAGGATATACTGTTAAGTGAAAGAAGCAAAGTGCAAAGAGTATAATATGCTTGTCATGTAAGAAAAAAGAAGCTATGAGAAAATACACATGTATCAGCTCTTTTGTGTAAAAAGAAATGCATGATGGACACACCAGGGACTAATGTGATTAGTTACCAGCAGAGAGTTGGTAGGAATGGAGTGCAAAGAATTGGGGGTGGGACTGGCACAGGAGAGGTGAGAAAGGAACAATATTTGACTGTATCTTTTTGTAGAGCTCTCTTTGAATAATGGCAATATTCCAGGTACTCTGAAAACAAAAACAACTTAAAGTAACCATGATGAGGGTGGGGGGGACACAGAACAAAATATAAACAGTCACAACAGTCACAAATGAACCTAAGTGTACTACAGATGAACCACACGCAAAGGAGAGAGGAAGACAACTAACCTAAGTAAATGGAACACCATATTTTGACAGCATGGCTCAAGATAAAAAGAACTGCACACAAATAGTGTACTCTGTTAGGAAATTTCTAACAGGGATATGGGTTAGCAATCCTAAAATTACTTTATGTGTATCCTAGGATTGAACAAATAAATATACCATGGATAATTAGAGCCAGATTTCTCACTAGAAGAGAAGGAAAGGGCTTTTTGGAAACATGGTTGGTTCTAAGGCTTGGGCAAGGAAAACACAAGTTGAGCCTGGTTCAGCCTGCGGAACAGAAAGTAAGGAAGTGATTAAAAAAAATAATGGGCTTATTATCCAAAGCGTACAGGAGGCAACCTGAAGGAGCTCCCAATGGCCAAAGCCGGGACTTTGAGCAATAAAGTAACTTTTATTATAGAGTAACATATATATATTATATATAAAATAATAGAGTAAAATGAGCTCATACCGACACAAATAACTGAATAAATCAATGAAGGAAAAAGAACAGCTCTTCTTCACAGAATTATAATTAAGTGTAGAAGGAATGATGGAAACAGAAAACCACGATTAGGTAAATACTACAGCAATAACTATTACAGGTAGAAATCATTAACAGATGCTAAAACTAGTGAGCAAAAGGATATTTGCATACTCTCAAAGAAACTTATTAATTAGAAAGGAAAAATTATTATTTATAGCGGAGAAATGTGGCAGACAGTACCTTAAGGAAGTGATCCAAGTTAGTGTAAGGCAAACCACATTACGTACCCTACCTCATTGGTATGATGTACTGAGAAAGGTGGAATGTGATTTCTATGGTATTCTTGACAGAAATGCATAACCTCAATTGAATCCATGAGAGAACATCAGACAAACCTAAATCAATGGGCATTCTAAGTAGCTGGCCAGTGCTCTTCAAATGCATCCAGGTCATTAAAGACTGAGGAAGTGTCACAAATGGAAGAGACTAAAGGAGACATGACAATTAAAGGCAATGTGGGATCTTGAATCAGAAAAGGACATTAATGGGAAAACTACTGATTTCTCAGTAAGATCTCTATATTGGTTAATAATATTCCATCAGTGTTAATATTCAGTTTTCCAACGGTTTTGTAAGATGTTAACATTAAGGGAATCTGAGTGAAGGGCACAGGAGAACTCTACTATTTTTACAACTTTCTATAAGCTTAAAATTACTTTAAAAGTTTTAAAAAAAACAGTCGATCTAAATCTTTGGGGAACATGGTTTGGTGGATTCACATTATTCACCAAGCTGAATTCATACTACTGATAATTATTTTCAATTTTGAAAATCTTGAGAAGTCTCCACTTTTTGCACTATCATGTTTATATCTTTATAATAGGTTGTGTTTCAACTTATGCATTACCATGTCTTTTTTCACGCCTGACAGTTCCTTAAGAGTACATACTAAGACCTAGTTACTTCTACATTCTGTGACTAGCAGTCTTTGTCTAAAGGAAATGCTCCGTAATTGTATTCTGAATAAATGATTAAGTAAAAGATCTCAATGCTATAGGAATTATTTACTTACGCTCCACAAAGGAAGTAAAGAGCATTCGGAACCTGCTAAGCCGACTACCTTCATCAGCCCACATCCGTATCACCCCAACTCCTGTTTTAAGCATTACATCGTTGGCCACAGTGCTGCAAAACTTGGCCTTCAGATTTTCAATAGAACTGCTCCCATCGTAGACTGCAACGAAATTTCTCTTGCATTCATTTGAGTGCTCCATCTGATAATCTAGGAACCTCAAATAAATCTGTAACATGAAAACAAAGAAAAACAGAGCTTTTAAAAAGATACATTAAATGTTCTAGTTCTATTATCCAATCAATATGTAAGTTAAAACTGCATTGAGTTTTAACACCTGACAGAAAAACAATAGCTAAAAGGATGATGCCTAAGTAGGTAAAAGAACTAAGACTAATGGTCTGCTTCTTTGGTTGTCTTAATAATGAAACCAAGCATTAAGGAACCTAGTTTGTGTTGTGTCTGTAAAGAGAAATTTTTTGCTCCATGACTATCTTACATGTTTTCCTTGTTATAAAAGCAAACTCGTGGTACTGAGAAACTGGGAAAATAAAAGAAACATAATTCTAGTACTCTAACAATTATTGTGATAAACTTTTTTTTCTTCACATCTAAAAAAAAATTTATTTTTGGCTGTGTTGGGTCTTCGTTGCTGCGCGCGCTTTCTCTAGTTGTGGCGAGCAGGGGCTACTCTCGTTGCAGGGCCCGTGCTTCTCATTGTGGTGGCTTCTCTTGTTGCGGAGCATGGGCTCTAGGTGTGCGGGCTTCAGCAGTTGTGGTGCACGGGCTTAGTTGCTCCGCGGCATGTGGGATCTTCCCGCACCAGGGATCGAACCCATGTCCCCTGCATTGGCAGGTGGATTCTTAACCACTGCACCACCAGGGAAGTCGCTCTTCACATTTTCAAAACCTAAGTTTAATTGTAAGATACACACATCCTGCTTTTGCTGTAACACATCAAAACTTACCTATACTCTTCATAACTGTAATCATTCCCATGTCTTGTCATTTATTTACCCACTATCTCACTGTTGCACATTTAAGTGGTTTTAAGATTTTACTCCATAAATTAACAATTTCTATATTTTCAGTCAGAAAGATTTAAACTGGAGTTTCAAAATACGCACTATTATAGTTTTCTATTTTGCTTAGTATCCCCCTTCCTCAAATTTTATAGGCAGCTTGCCACCTGGCACTAAGTTATTCTTAAAATGTGCCTGACCCATTCTTATTTGAAGAGTTCCATTAGATTGTAGGCTTAGAAAGACCTTGAGCATAATCTCCAAAAGAACAGAATGAAATAGGTATTATTCTTTATGGGCTGGAAGGAAATTAAGGCTCACAGGGATTAAGGAACTTGCCCAAGGTTACTTAGGGCGAGGATTTGAACCTAGGTTGCTCTGACTCTTAAACTGTACGTTCTTCCCATTCCCTGGGATGCCTTCTATGTGTGCAGGCACACACACACGCATACTCTCTCATACACAGTTCACCTTTTGGCTCTACTTGTTCATAGGTAACTCTACAATTAAAATAATATTTTAGTGAATGAAGAATGAAGACTTCTTTGATTGCCTTTGGAGACATCTAGTGGGTATTCACCTGCTGGTTGCTATCCTGGAGGTAGTAGTATGATGCCACACCCATTCTTTATTTTAAAGGGCTTCATAAAACAAAAATGTCAGATATTTTTCCCCCTAAAATACCTTGAGGACATAAAACTAAGAACAAAAACTCAAAAATACAGCTCAGAGTTAAATTTTGACTAGTAACTTTGGCTTATTTGAAATGACCAATTAGCCACTTTCAAGAGACTGGTGGAAAATCACCAGTAATGGATTTCCATTTCAAAATTTCATAAAACCTCCAAAAATATATTTTAACACAGAAGCAATGTGTTTGCTTAAAATATATCATTTGTTTTCATTACTTTCTTCATCATTCATATAACCAAAACATACTGCCCATGGTTCTCTGGCAGTATCACTACTACTGTAATTATTTGTCTTCTCCATTAGATTGTACGGTCTTCTAATGAGCGTATCACATGCTAATTCTATCCAGTACAATTCTTGCTGACAGCAATTAATGAAAAAGTGACTAGGTTTATAAAACCTAGTTTGGTAGAGCTAAATACCAGGAAAATAATTAGGAAGTCTGAAGTATTTACTTTTTTTTTTTTTTTTAACTGAAGAAACATGGTACTTGTGTAAGGCCATAGTAAATGCTCTTTAAATATATAACTTTTAAAAGTCAAGGTTTTAAGGCAAGTCATATGACAAGAATGACATTCTTTTCTATTGTGAATACAGTTAAATACTGCTTAATAGTTTAATTCAACTGATCTTCAGAAAATATTTCTAACAATATGAGGCTGACCAATTGCAATGGGTGAAGGGGTACACAAACTACTCTTCTCTCACCTGAATTACAGGAGGCGAGATCTTTTAGTAAACATAAACACTCTTGGCCTCTTACCCACTCCTATACCCTCCCCAGGGAAGTGGAGAGAGTCACTTGGATGGGGGGGAATTTGGTCCCTTTTTCCTCCCCTCTTTCCCTGGACCAGCGAGTACGAGAAACAGTGACCTGGGTAAGTGGGTCTCTTCTGCAGATGCACTTTCCCTGGATGGGACGGTCCAGTCTAGACTGAGGTAGGAGGTGCACCTAGTGGGTAGGGAATAAGCAAGTCTAGTTTGATTCTCTCACTAAGTTGCTTCCCCTAGCCTTTAGTGGAATAAAGGGGCTAGTCTGAATCTTCATGTTCTCAATTGGTTCGTAACTCCAGTGGGGAAAAAAACGCTTTTTACTAGAGCCCCCAAAAGAAATGCAATGAAATCCTCAGAAAGCTGTTATTTTTATGGAAAGGCCACTGATAAAAACAGACTAAAACACTACTTACATACTCAACACCAATGACTTCTTTTGTATATTTAAGTGAATATTTCTTCAACATCACCCATTAAGTACTTTACCCCATTTTGAGTACTCAAGGGTTATGGTGGTCTTTCATATTTTTTCTTTTAAAGTACTCAAATAAAATCATCTGCTTACTTTCTTATTTAACACAATTTAAAAAATCTGACCCACTTTTTACAAAATAAATTTATTTATTTTTGGCTGCATTGGGTCTTCGTTGCAGCACGTGGGCATCCTCTAGTTGCAGTGAGCAGGGGCTACTCTTCGTTGCGGTGCGAGGGCTTCTCACTGCAGTGGCTTCTCTTGTTGCAGAGCACAGGCTCTAGGTGTGTGGGCTTCAGTAGTTGTGGCACACAGGCTCAGCAGTTGTGGCTCACGGGCCCTAGAACATGCGGGCTCAGTAATTGTGGCTTGTGGGCTCTAGAGCGCAGGCTCAGTAGTTGTGGCACACGGGCTTAGTTGCTCTGTGGCATGTGGGATCTTCCCAGACCAGGGCTCGACCCGTGTCCCCTGCACTGGCAGGCAGATTCTTAACCACTGCACCACCAGGGAAGTCCCTTGATCCACTTTCCATGTCAACTGTGAACAGTACTTTTTATGTTAACTTTAAAAAATCGACTTACTTTTATTAATAAAAAGTAACATTCTCCACTATTCAACATTCTAGGTCACACTCCTAAAAAACTTACGCATATAGAATCATTTCTTCATGAAGTATTTCAAGAAAGAGCAAGATCTAAAGTATTAATTTCACTTAAGCATTTAAATACTTAACTATTAAATATGGTCAAAACCCCCCCCCCTCTGTACATTCATCCCTCAGTATCCATGGGGAACTGGTCCTAGAAAGGACCTGATCTGGATACCAAAATCTGCAGATGCTCAAGTCCCATAGTCAGCCCTCTGTATTTGTGCTTCTGCATCTATAGATCCAACCAACTGCAGATTGTGTAGTCCTATAATATTTATTGAAAAAAATCAGTATATAAGTGAACCTGTGCAGTTCAATTCTGTGTACAACTGACCCTTGAACAACGTGGGTTTGAACTGTGCAGGTCCACTTATATGGATTTTATTCAATAAATATATACTACAGTACTACACAGTCTGTAGTTGGTTGAATTTGAGGATGCGGAACCTCAGATACAGAGGGCTGACTATAAAGTTATACTCAGAATTTCAACTGCAAGCAGGTCGGTAGCCCTATCCCCTGTGTTGTTCAAGTGTCAACTGTACAGCTAAAGCCTTCTATGTTCCCATTATCTTTCCTACACATCCCATCCTAAGTATAATTTTTATAATTCCTATGTACAGTTTTAGATTTTTAAATTTATGTATCTATAAAAATATATAGTATTTTTTGTATATTTTATTTACTTTTTTGTATATTTTAAAATCTTGGATCAACTGTAGAAATGAGTCACTATCCATTTTCCTTTTGGACATTTAGCTTGCTTCCACTTTTTAAAATATTAAACACTGCTGTAAACATTCTTGTATTCTCGTTATGCTCTCATATGATGAGTATCTGGGTGTTTATCTAGAAGCAGGGTTGCTGTATTGTAGGACGTAACAATTTTCAGCTTTACCTGAGCATACCAAATGACTTTCCAAGGTGGCTGTAGCAATTTATTCTTTCAAAGTAAGTTAAGAGAATTTCAGTTCCTCAATCCTTGCTGACACTTGGTCACAAGACATTCAGTCAAGTCTCAAGTAATATATAATAAAATCCTCTGACAAATGCAGAGTCAAGCGACAGCCACCATAATCAAGAAGTTCCATCACCCCCCAAATTCCCTCCTGCTGCTCCTCAGCAGTCAAAATCCATCTTCAATCTTGTTTCCTGGCAACCAATGACCTTTTGCTGTCGTTCCACCTTTCCCATATAAATAAAAAAAAATTTTTTTGGCTGTGCTGGGTCTTCATTGCTGCACATGGGCTTTTCTCTAGTTGCGGCGAGCAGGGGCTACTCTTCGTTGCGATGCGTGGGCTTCTCATCGCGATGGCTTCTCTTGTTGTGGGCCACAGAGTGCACAGGCTTCAGTAGTTGTGGCGTGTGGGCTCAGTAGTGGCTCGTGGGCTCTAGAGCACAGGCTCAGTAGTTGTGGCACACAGGCTTAGTTGCCCTGCGGCATGTGGGATCTTCCCGGACCAGGGATCAAACCCATGTCCCCTGCATTGGCAGACAGATTCTTAACCACTGGACCACCAGGGAAGTCCTAAGTAAAAATTTTATACAAATAAAATCACAGTATTCTGAGTCTGGATTCTTTGATTAGCACAATGCATTTGAGATTCTTCTATGCTACTGCATCACCAATAGTTCGGCTCTTTTTATTCCCGAATACATTTCACTACATAGATGTACCAAACCTTATTAACAACTGAGGAACACTTAAAACTGTTCCCAGTTTTTGTTCATTATGGATAAAGCTACCATAAACATTCACATTCATGTTCTTTGTGTGTAAACATATTTTTCCTTCTCCTGGGTACCCAGTCAGGAGACTGCTGAATAACATGGTAACTTTATAGGAAACCATCAAGCTGTTTTCCAAAATGGCTATATCATTTTGCATTCCTACCAGGAATGTTATTAGATTCCCAGTTGCTCTACATAGTTCCCAGCAGCTGGTATTGTTTTTAAAAATTAGTTATTTTAATAGAGGTATAGAGCTATCCCACTGTGGTTTTAATTTGCAGTTTTGAAATGTCTAAATCTTCTTTGGTGAGGTGTCTGTTCCAACCTTCTGCCCATTTTTAAACTGGGTACTTTTCTTATGGTTGCGTTTTGAGTTCTGGGTTAAAGAAGTCTTTTGACAAATGATTTACAAATATTTTCTCTTAGTGCCTTTTTTTTTCACTCAACAATGTCCTTCACAGAGAAAAATTTTTAATTTTAATGAAGTCCAATTTATAAGATTTTCTTTTATGGATTCTCCTTTGATGTTATACCTAAGAACTCTTTCCCTAACCCAAAGTCAGAGATTTTGCCTATGTTTTCTTCTAAAAGTTTTGCAATATACTTGTTTTTATGTAAGATATTAAGATATAAGTATAGTTCAATTTTTTTTTTTTTTTGCAGTATGCAGGCCTTTCACCGCTGCGGCCTCTCCCGTTGCGGAGCACAGGCTCCGGATGCGCAGGCTCAGCGGCCATGGCTCACGGGCCCAGCTGCTCCGTGGCATGTGGGATCCTCTCGGACCGGGGCATGAATCCGTGTCCCTTGCATCGGCAGACGGACTCTCAACCACTGCGCCACCAGGGAAGCCCCTGGGTGTTGAGTTTTTAAGATTGAGATAATCATGTAGCTTTCCTTCTTAATTTAGATAATGAATTACATTGATTTTTCAAATGTTGAATTGGCCTTGCATTCCTGGGATAAACCACACTTGGCTGTGATTATTTAAGTGTATTATACTTTTCATATATTGCTGGATTAGACTGGCTAATACTTGAAGGATTTTTGCATCTATTTTCTTATCAAAAAATTTTTTTGACGTGGACCATTTTTAAAGTCTTTATTGAATTTGTTACAATATTGCTTCTGCTTTATGTTTTGTTTTTTTGGCTGCAAGACACGTGGGATCTTAGCTCCCCGACCAGGGATCAAACCTGCACCCCATGCATTGGAAGGCAAAGTCTTAACCACTGGACCACCAGGGAAGTCCCCTGCAACTATTTTCTGGAATAACAATTATGATACCAATTCCAACATGTGGGTCTTCTTTGCCCCCCCCCCCCACCACCAGTAATTCTCAAACATCAGCTGGGTGTCCTACAATTGAACTCAATTATGACACCATCTACCCAGAGACAGCATCCGATTCTGAAGGTTGAGGGCTCCCAGGGGACTGGCCTCCACTTCAGATGCCAAACACGAGTCCAGGTTGTCACATGATTCTGACTGACTGGCTATAAATCTGACGTTCCTAAGATCTCATTCTTGGGTTCCTTTAATTTGCTAGGTGGCTTACAGGACTCAGAAAACCAGTTTACTTACTAGATTATTTGTTACCCTGGTAATAAGCCTCCAACTCTTGGGGATTTCCAGAAGTCACCTCATTAACATAAACTCACTTGTGGTTGAAAGGGGCTTGTTATGAATAACAAGACACCCATATCAACTTTATGGCACTGAAACATTTTCAGGAACTGGGGACAAGAGACCAAATATTGTAACAATAGATGCTCTCATTGCTCTTATCACTCAGGAAATTCCAAGGGTTTTGCGAGCTCTGAGCCAGAAATGTGCATGAAGACCAAATATATATATATTTCTTATTACAGAGCAAAACCTCACAGGGGGAATATTGATCAGTAATTTCCTTATAATGTGTTCGGTGGTATCAGGGTGATGCTTGTCTTGAGTTTAGAAGTGTTCCTCCCCTTGTACTTCCTGGAAGAGATTGCAAAGAACTGGCATTATTTCCCCTTTAAATGTTTGTTGTAATTTGTCAGTGTATCCATTTAGGAGCTTTCTTTGTAAGAAGGTTTTTAACTACGAATTCAACTTATTTCATAAATATATGGCCGTTCAGGTTACATATTTCTTCTTAGATGTGTTTGGGCAGCTTGTGGTTTTTAAGGAATTTGTCCAGTTCGTTTGAGTCATCTGATTTTGGGGCACAGAAAGGTCCATTGTTTTACTGGAGGGTCTATAGCGAGGTCCTCTGTTTTGTTCCTGACGTTGGTAAAATGGTTTATATGCATCCAGATATTTACCATTTCTGTACCCTTTCATGAAATTCCAAGATTCTTTCTAGTGCCATTTCTCTTTTATCTAAAGAACTTCTTTAGCATTTTTTTTATAGCAGGTCTGCAGGAAATGAATTCTTTGTTTTTATTAGGGTATGTACTTACTTTGCCCTCATTCCTGAAAGGATATTTTTGCTGGACATAAAATTCTTAAGTTCAGGGCTTCCCTGGTGGTGCAGTGGTTGAGAGTCCGCCTGCCAATGCAGGGAACACGGGTTCGTGTCCCGGTCCGGGAAGATCCCACATGCCACGGAGTGGCTGGGCCCGTGAGCCATGGCCGCTGGGCCTGCACGCCCGGAGCCTGTGCTCCGCAACAGGAGAGGCCACAACAGTGATAGGCCTGCATACCGCACACACACACAAAAAAATTCTTAAGTTCATAGTTCCTTTTTTCAGCACTTAAAGGTTTTGATGCTTGGCTTTTATGATTTTGGAAGAGAAATCCACAGTCATTCAAATTGTTTCTTTATACAAAATACATCATTTTTCTGTGTCACAGCTCAAAGCTTTCAATCTTAGGTTTCAAGTAGCTTGATTTGATATGAGTAGGCTTTGTTTTATGTTTGTTTTTATCCTGTTTGGTGTTTGCTATGCTTCTTGAATCTGTAAATTTGTCTTTCAGCAATTTTTTTGCAGTTATTTCTTCGAATTTTTTTTCTACAACAAACTTTTCTCTTTCTGGTACTTAAGTGACATAAATTTTAGGCCTTTAGAAACTGTTCCACAGGTCCCTGAGACTTTAGTATAATTTGTTTTCAATCTTTTTTTCTCAGTACTTCAAATTAGGTAGTTTCTACTGAGTCACCTTCAAGTTTACTGACTTACTGACCTCTATAATCTCCACTCTTCTATTGGCCCATACAGTGAATATATTTTAGAAGTTTAAGATATATTTTTTCCATTCTAAAATTTTCACTTGGTTCATTTTTATAGTTTCTATTTCTCTGCTAAGATCTATCTTTTCAGGCTTCCCTGGTGGTGCAGTGGTTGAGAGTCCGCCTGCCGATGCAGGGGACAAGGGTTCGTGCCCCAGTCCAGGAAGATCCCACATGCCGCGGAGCAGCTGAGCCTGTGAGCCATGGCTGCTGAGCCTGCGCGTCCGGAGCCTGTACTCCGCAACGGGAGAGGCCACAGCAGTGAGAGGCCCGCAAACCGCAAAAAGAAAAAAAAAAAAAAAGATCTATCTTTTCACTCATTTCAGGAATGTTTATCTTTATCTTATGGAACATGGTTATATTGTTGCTATAAAATCTACAATTCATCTGAGTCCTGTTAGGGTTGGGATCTGCTGCTTTCTCCTTTCAGAATTAATCATATTTCCCTGGTTCTTTATATTGCCAGTAATTTTAAAATTATATCCCGCACATTTTGGATATAACACTGAAACTCTGGGTCCTCTTAAAAATCTGTGGACAATGCTGAGTTCTGTTGCTTGTTTTATCAGGCAACCTACCCAGAAACGTTCAGACTGCATGTACTGCCTCTTTTTGTGGGTGTGGGTTCCAGTGTTGGTTCAGTTTTCAAGGCCTTTGCTGTGCTATGTAGACTTGCCCAGGGCATGCCCTACTCAGGCACTTGGATAGTGTTTATAATGTAATTTGGTCCTCAACACCTTTGCCATGTTTCTGTGGGCCTGTTCCATGCATATGCAGCTCAGGAGGAAGCCAGAATTAGCACCTGTCTCTACCTCCCTGTTCTCCAAGACTTCTCATTCTCTGGGTAACATGGTTTCCTCTTCTCGGTTCCTCTGGTGGCCAGAAAGATAAGTTTTCCTCAGAGTTTTTAGTCTCTTAACCTGTTATGAGTTCTGAGTGACTAAGAACAAAGAGAAAAAAAAATAATGGGGATTCCCTCCATACTCTCCAGACATCACCATATCCTTTTCCAAGTTCTACTGGTTAAGGAGATGGGGTTTCAGTTGCTGCTGTAGCTGCTGTGACTGGTGCTGACCTTGGGCAGAGCTAGTAAAGGGGAAAAAACAAACCAGGGACGCCCCTCTGCCCTCAGTTTGTAAGGGCCCCTTTCTCAGTCTTCTGGCTAGAGCGCTTTCTTCTGTCTGTACCTGCTTTCAGTTCCACAAACCAGCCCAAAAGACAAAGGAGAAGGAAAAAAAACTGTGATTCTTACCCTTTTGGGGTGATTATTAAAGTTTTTACTTCCTTCCCAAACCCATCTTCTAATGGTTACTTTTCAGAATCCTTATGCAGTTGCTTTTTGTGTTCTATCCAGAGTTCTCAGTTATAATAAGTTAAGAGCAATAAGCTGTAGTGGGCTTACTCTATCTTGGCTGGTTCTGGAAGTCATTTATTTTAATGTAGTATAATTGATAAATTTATCTTTATGGTTTACACTTTGTGTCTTCTTTGTTTTTAATAAAATGTTTCCTAACCAAAGGTTATATTTAGAACTATACTCCTGTATTTTCTTCTAAACGTTTTAGTTTTAACATTTAGGAATGAATTTTATGTCAAGTGCAAGACAGGGATCTCACATCAATAGTCAACTGTTGTAACATCAATTATCAAGTGTCTCCTTTTGATCCGGCATGCTATACATTATATACCAAGCTTCCATACGTGTGTAGTCCTACTTTTAGAAACCTTACTCAGTTTTATCAGTTTGCATACCCCAGTGATAAATGCATTCTGTCCAACTACCCCAACTTTATCTCGAAGGGTAAGTACTCCACTTTGTTTTTATTCAAAATTGTCATGGTTCTTCTGGACCCTTTCCTCTTCTTTGTGAATTTTAGAATTAGCTTGCCAAGTTCCCCAGAAAGCCGTGCTGGGATCTGGACTGGAATTTTAAATTGATAGATAAATTAGGGAACAAAAAACACTTCCATCTTCCCATCCATGAAAATGGTGCATGTCTCTCTCTTCCCCCATTTCTGTAGGCCTTCTTTTGTGCATTTCAATATAATTTAAAAATTTACTTCCTGGTACCTTATGATTTGTTCTTTTCAGTTTTTTTTTTAAGTTTTACTTTCAAACTGCTTTTGGCTGTAGTACAGAAAACCAATTTATTTTTCTAGCTCATGAACATTTTTTCTTTCTCTCATCTTGTTGCATTGACCACCACCAATAAAATACTAGCAATAGACATAAGTCTAAAGAAAATGATTTTAAGGTTTCACCATCAACTATGATGTTTGCTTTAAGGATTTTAGTAGATATTCCTCATCATGCTGAAGATACATCCTATGTTGGAATTACATATGTGGTAAACTACATCATTTGATTTCTCATATTAAACTGTCCAAAAATTTCTAAGATAAGCCCATCTTCAGTTATGATTTCTAAAAAAAATTTGGTAGGTTTAGTTTGTTACTGTTTAGTCTTTTGGGTCTTTTTTTTTCCCTCCTTCATTTTATAATTCTCTGGCTTAAAATTCTCTCATCCTATTTATTTAGTTTTGAGAAAACAGGCTGGGGAAAGTTCTTTCTTCTTCAGTTTTCTAAAACAGTTTATATAACATGTTCCTTGAGTATCTGGTAAAATCTAATTTGCCTAGTTTTTCTGTTAACATACTTTAAGTACAAAATCAATTTCATCAATTTGGTAAGAGTTTATTTAGGTTTTCTATTTCTTTGATTTAATTTTGATAAATTGTATATATATACACATACATTATATATTTCAGGAAATTGTCCACTTAGACTGTTTACAAATGTATTAACAAAGAACAGTCTGAAGCACTTTGATTATGGAAAATTTCAAACATGCATAAGCAGAAAAAAGAGTATCATAAACCCATTTCCCATCCCCTAACTTTAGCTTTATCTATACCTCTCCCCACTTCTGCCTCTCATGTATTATTTTGAGACAAATTCCAGAGATATCATCTCACATGTAAATACTTCCATATGTACTGTTAAAGATGACTTTAAAAAATAACCTCATATTATCACACCAAACAAATGAATAATTTCCTAATATAAAATACCAGTGTTCAGACTTCTAATTGTCTCTTAATGTTCCCACCCTTTTCTAGTTTGTTTGAGTCCAAACTCACTCATTCGACTTACATTTTTTAATCATTTGACTTACATTTCTTAATCTGTAGGGTCCCCTGCTGGTTTTCTTTTTCCCTTTGTAATTTATTTATTGAGGAAATGCTTTTTTTTTTTCTTTTGTTCAGCAAGTCTTCTTCATAGTTTGTCTTATAATGGTTTCTAATCTCAGCTGTAGTTGATTTACCACCTTTTCCACTTCTAACATAATTTATGTCTTTTTTTTCTAGGTCAATCTTGCCAGAAGTATGTCCATTATTATTATTATTTTTAAACAAAGGGCCAGCTTTAGCTTTTGTTGACTCTTTCTTTTTGTGAAATTTTTTTTTTGTGTGGTACACGGGCCTCTCACTGTTGCAGCCTCTCACATTGCGGAGCACAGGTTCTGGACGCGCAGGCTCAGCGGCCATGGCTCACGGGCCCAGCTGCTCTGCAGCATGTGGGATCTTCCCAGCATGGGGCACGAACCCGTGTCTCCTGCACCGGCAGGCGGACTCTCAACCACTGTGCCACCAGGGAAGCCCTCTTTTTGTGAATTTTTAATTTCACTTATTTCTGCTCTTTTATTACTGCCCGTTCTTTGGATATTTTGGTCATTCTTTTAGCTTCTTGAGTTGAATTTTAGCTCATTAAGTTTAAATCTTTTTCTTCTCCTAAAAGAAGCATTTATGATCATAAATTCCCTAAAGTACTTTTAGGAGTATCCCACAAGTTTTGATATGTAGTATTTTCACTATTGCTAAGTTTTTTATAAATGTGTACAAATTTCCATCCTGATTTTTTTATGTGACCTATCAATTACAAGGTGGTATATTATTAAATTTCTAAACATATGGGTTTTTTAAAGTTGAAGTTTAGTTGATTTATAATGTTAATTTCTGCTGTAGAGCAAAGTGATTCAGTTATATGTGTGTGTGTGTATAGACACACACACACATTTAAAAATATTCTTTTCCAGTGGTTCTGAGGAACCTAAGGGCAGGACAGGAATAAAGACGCAGAAGTAGAGAATGGACGTGAGGACACGGGATGGGGGAGGGTAAGCTGGGATGAAGTGAGAGTGGCATGGACATATATACACTACCGAATGTAAAATAGCTAGCTAGTGGGAAGCGGATGCATAGCACGGGGAGATCACCTCGATGCTTTGTGTCCACCTAGAGGGGTGGGATAGGGAGGGTGGGAGGGAGATGCAAGAGGGAGGAGATATGGGGATATATGTATATGTATAGCTGATTCACTTTGTTATACAGCAGAAACTAACACACCATTGTAAAGCAATTATAGTCCAAAAAGACGTTAAAAACAAAAAGATAAAAAATAAAATGTTTAAAACGGTTTTAAATTGTAAAATAGTTAGATATCAACAACAATGAAGACACTACATATCAAAACTCATGAAACATCTAAGGAAATACTTCGTAGCATACTGATAGCCCTAAGTACCTGTTAGAGAAAGAAGAACATTTGAAAATTAATTACCAAAGAATTCAATACAAGAAGCTGCAAAAAGAATCACAAGGTAAATCCGAAGAAAGCAGAAGAAATAAAAGCACAAATTGAGAAAATGGGAAGCAAAGAAACGAGAGTTGATTTTTTAAAAAAGCAGTTCTTGAAAACAAACCTCTGGCAAACTGATAAAGAAAAAAAAAGAGCAAAGGCACAAATTTAAAATGGCAAATAGAACTGAGGTTTTAAAAACTGTAAAAGAAAAAAAAAACTGTAAAAGAATACCATGTAAAATATTATACCAATAAATGTGGAACCAGAAAGCATGAGCAATATTCTAGAAAAATAACTTTAAACTCAAAAAGAGATTGAAAATCTAAATAAACCTAAAATATTAAAATAAAGAAAAATATATTCTTTTCCATTATGGTTTATCTCAGGACACTGCATATAGTTCCCTGTGGTATAGAGTAGGACCTTGTTGTTTATCCATTCTATATGTAATAGTTTGCATCTGTTAGTCCCAAACTCCCATTCCATCCCTCCCCCACCCTACCTCCCCCTTGGCAACCACAAGTCTTTCTCTATGTCTGTGAGTGTGTTTCTGTTTCGTAGATAGGTTTATTGTGTCATATTTTAGATTCCACATAAAAGTGATATCATATGGTACTTGTCTTTTTCTGACTTACTTCCCTTAGTATGATAATCTCTAGTTCCATTCATGTTGCTGCAAATGGCATTATCCTATTCTTCTTTATGGCTGAGTAGTAGTCCATTGTACATATGTACCACATATTCTTTAACCATTCATCTGTTGACTGACATTTAGGTTATTTCCATGTCTTCGCTATTGTAAATAGTGCTACTATGAACATAGGAATGCATGTATCTTTTCGGACTACAGCTTTGCCTGGATATATGCCCAGGAGTGGGGCTGCTGGATCATATGGTAATTCTTAGTTTTTTGAGGAATCTCCATACTGTTCTCCATAGTGGCTGCACCAACTCACATTCCCACCAACAGTGTAGGAGAGTTCCATTTCCTCCACACCCTATTCAGCCTTTGTTATTTGTAGACTTTTTGTTGGCCATTCTGACCAGTGTGAGGTGTTACCTCATTGTAGTTTTGCTTGGCATTTCTCCAATAATTAGCAATGTTGAGCATCTTTTCATATGCCTATTGGCCATCTGTATTTTTTCTTTAGAGAAATGTCTATTTATGTGTTCTGCTCATTTTTCAATTGGGTTGTTTTTTTGTTGAGTTGTATGAGCTGTTCGTATATTTTGGAAATTAAGCCCTTGTCAGTTGCTTCGTTTGCACAGATTTTCTTCTATTCTGTAGGTTGTCTTTTCATTTTGTTTATGGTTTCCTTTGCTGTGCAAAAGCTTGTAAGTTTGATTAGGTCCCATTTGTTTTTGTTTTTATTTCTATTGCCTTGGGAGACTGACCTGAGAAAACATTCATATGATTTATGTCACACAACGCTTTGCCTATGATGTCTTCTAGTAGTTTCATGGAGTCATGTCTTATGTTTAAGTCTTTAAGCCATTTTGAGCTTTTTTGTGTGTATGTATGGTATGAGGGTGTGTTCTAGCGTCACTGATTTACAAGCAGCTGCCCAACTTTCCTAGCAACATATGGGGTTTTAAAGTTATTGTTTGGTTGCTGGTTCCTAATTTAATTGCATTTTTGTCAGAGGATGCTCTGCATGATACCAAGCACTGGTATGTACGGCAGACTTCCTTTTCCCATTCAGTGTATGGATCAGTTTCCATAAATGTTTCAGGCATGCTTGTAGAGAATGAAAATTCTCTGGATGTTGCAAGTCAAAATATCATGCTCCATTAGGCAAACTGTGTTGTTTAAATCTTCTAAGCCTTGACATTTTTTTTTTTGCATGCTTGATTAATTACTGAGAGGCAAAAAAAATTACATGCTATAATTGTGGATTTGTCAGTTTTCCTCAGCAACTGTCAATTCATGTTTTGTACATTTTGAGGCTATATTAATACATAAAATTTAAAATATATCTTCCTTCTGAATTCGTGACAATCTTGATTTCAATTTTAATAGCTGTATCAGCTCTTTTAGTATCTATTTTATTCCTATTTGTGTATTTTCAAAATTTCCTTTAGTTAACCTGAAACAGGATTTACTTGGATTTTAAATATAGCAGTTGGTCCAATTATTATTTTTGCCCCCAAATACCTTAATTTTGCCCTCATTTTTTTTTTAATCCACACACTGTTTCCAGTTTTTATTTCAATTTTACCATTTGAAACATTTATTTTGGAATAATTTATGTTTTATGGCTGTATTAATGCTTTTCTGTGAGGGAACCATAACTCCTCGAATTTTAACATAATTTTGTGATACATATTTGGATATATGTAAATGACCTTTTGAATGTTACACTGTCATTGTTGAAGCATTTTAATTGTTTCTTTTTTGAATCTTATTTTATTCATTTTATTTGAATTTTATTTATTTTTTTACACAGCAGGTTCTTCTTAGTCATCCATTTTACACATATTAGTGTATATATGTCAATCCCAATTCCCAATTCATCACACCATCCCCTCCACCCCACTTTCCACCATTGGTGTCCATACTTTTGTTCTCTACATCTGTGTCTCAATTTCTACCCTGCAAACCAGTTCATCTGTACCATTTTTTTAGATTCCACATATATGCGTTAATATATGATATTTATTTTTCTCTCTTTGCCTTACTTCATTCTGTATGACAGTCTCTAGATCCATCCACATCTCTCCAAATGACCCAATTTCGTTCCTTTTTATGGCTGAGGAATATTCCATTGTATATATGTACCACAACTTCTTGATCCATTCGTCTGTCAATGGGCATTTAGGTTGCTTCCATGACCTGGCTATTGTAAATAGTGCTGCAATGAACATTAGGGTGCATGTGTGTTTTTGAATTATGGTTTTCTCTGGGTATATGCCCAGTAGTGGGATTGCTGGGTCATATGGTAATTCTATTTTTAGTTCTTTAAGGAACCTCCAAACCGTTCTCCATAGTGGCTGTATGAATTTATATTCCCACCAACAGTGAAAGAGGGTTCCCTTTTCTCCACACCCTCTCCAGCATTTGTTGTCTGTAGATTTTCTGATGATGCCCATTCTAACTGGTGTGAGGTGATACCGCATTGTAGTTTTGATTTGCATTTCTCTAATAATTAGTGATGTTGAGCAGCTTTTCATGTGCTTCTTTGCCATCTGTATGTCTTCTTTGGAGAAATGTCTATTTAGGCCTTCTGCCCATTTTTTGACTGTCTTGTTTGTTTTTTTAATATTGAGCTTCATGAGCTGTTTACATATTTTGGAGATTAATCCTTTGTCCATTGATTCATTTGCAAATATTTTCTCCCATTCTGAGGGTTGTCTTTTCGTCTTGTTTGTAGTTTCCTTTGCTGCAAAAGCTTTTAACTTTCATTAGGTTCCATATGTTTATTTTTGTTTTTATTTCCATTACTCTAAGAGGTGGGTCAAAAAAAGATCTTGCTGTGATTTACGTCAGAGTGTTCTTCCTACGTTTTCTTCTAAGAGCTTTATAGTTTCCAGTCTTACATTTAGTTCTCTAATCCATTTGAGTTTATTTTTGTGTATGGTGTTAGGGAGTGTTCTAATTTCATTCTTTTACATGTAGCTGTCCAGTATTCCCAGCACCACTTATTGAAGAGACTGTCTTTTCTCCATTGTATATCCTTGCATCCTTTGTCATAGATCAGATGACCACAGGTGCGTGGGTTTATCTCTGGGCTTTCTATTCTGATCCATTGATCTATATTTCTGTTTTTATGCCAGTACCATACTCTCTTGATTACTGTAGCTTTGTAGTATAGTCTGAAGTCAGGGAGTCTGATTCCTCCAGCTCATTTCTTTCCCTCAATACTGCTGTGGCTATTCGGGGTCTTTTGTGTCTCCATACATATTTTAAGATTTTTTGTTCTAGTTCTGTAAAAAATGCCATTGGTAATTTGATAGGGATTGCACTGAATCTGCAGATTGTTTTGGGTAGTACAGTCATTTTCACAATACTGTTTCTTCCAACCCAAGAACATGGTACACATTGCTCCATCTGTTTTTATCATCTTTAATTTCTTTCATCAGTGTATTATAGTTTTCTGCATACAGGTCTTTTGTCTCCCTAGGTAGGTTTACTCCTAGGTATTTTATTCTTTTTGTTGCAATGGTAAATGGGAGAATTTCTTTCAGATTTTTCATCATTAGTGTATAGGAATGCAAGAGATTTCTGTGCATTAATTTTGTACCTTGTAGTTTCACCAAATTCATTGATTAGCTCTAGTACTTTTCTGGTGGCATCTTTAGGATTCTCTATGTATAGTATCATGTCATCTGCAAACAGTGACAGTTTTACTTCTTCTCCGATTTGTATTCCTTTCATTTGTTTTTCTTCTCTGATTGCCACAGCTAGGACTTCCAAAACTATGTTGAATAACAGTGGCGAGAGTGGACATCCTTGTCTTGTTTGTGATCTTAGAGGAAATGCTTTCAGTTTTTCACCCTTGAGAATGAGGTTTGCTGTAGGTTTGTCATATATGGGCTTTATTATGTTGAGATAGGTTCCCTCTATGCCCACTTCCAGAAGAGTTTTTATCATAAATGGGTGTTGAATTTTGTCAAAAGCTTTTTCTGCATCTATTGAGATGATCATATGGTTCTTATTCTTCAATTTGTTAATATGGTGTATCACACTGATTGATTTGTGTATAATGAAGAATCTTTGCATCCCTGGGATAAATCTCACTTGATCATTGCATATGATCCTTTTAATGTGTACGTTGGATTCTGTTTGCTAGTATTTTGTTGAGGATTTTTGATTCTACGTTCATCAGTGATATTGGCCTGTAGTTTTCTTTCTTTGTGACATCTTTGTCTGCTTTTGGTATCAGGGTGATGGTGGCCTCGTAGAATGAGTTTGGGAGTGTTCCTTCCTCTGCAATTTTTTGGAAGAGTTTGAGAAGGATGGGTATTAGCTCTTCTCCAAATGTTTGATAGAATTCACCTGTGAAGCCATCTGGTCCTGGACTTTTGTTTCCTGGGAGATTTTTAATCACAGTTTTAATTTCATTACTTGTGATTGGACTGTTCATATTTTCTATTTCTTCCTGGTTCTGTCTTGGAAGGTTATACGTTTCTAAGCATTTGTCCATTTCTTCCAGGTTGTCCACTTTATTGGCATAGCATTGCTTGTAGTAGTCTCTTAGGATGCTTTGTATTTTGATGGTGTCTGTTGTAACTTCTCCTTTTTCATTTCTAGTTTTATTGATTTGAGTCCTCTCCCTCTTTTTCTTGATGAGTCTGGCTAATGTTTTATCAATTTTGTTTATCTTCTCAAAGAACCAGCTTTTAGTTTTATTGACCTTTTAGTTTTATTGTTTTCTTTTTTTCTATTTCATTTATTTCTGCTCTGATCTTTATGACTTCTTTCCTTCTACTAACTTTGGGTTTTGTTTCTTCTTCTTTCTCTGGTTCCTTTAGGTGTAAGCTTAGATTTGAGATTTTTCTTGTTTCTTGAGATAGGTTGTATTGCTATAAACCTCCCTCTTAGAACTGCTTGTGTTGCATCCCATAGGCTTTGGATCGTCATGTTTTCATTGTCATTTGTCTCTAGGTATTTTCTGATTTCCTCTTTGATTTCTTCAGTGATCTCTTGGTTATGTAGTAATGTATTGTTTAGCCTCCACGTGTTTGTGTTTTTTAAGTTTTTTTCCCCTGTAACTGACTTCTAATCTCATAGTGTTGTGGTCAGAAAAGATGACTGATATGATCTCAACTTTCTTACATTTACTGAGGCTTGATTTGTGACGCAAGATGTGATCTTTCCTGGAGAATGTTCCATCTGAACTTGAGAAGAAAGTGTAGTCTGCTGTTTTTGGACAGAAAGTCCTATAAATATCAAGTAAATCTATCTGGTCTATTGTGTCATTTAAAGCTTGGGTTTCCTTATTAATTTTCTGTTTCGATGATCTGTCCATTGGTGTAAGTGAGGTGTTAAAGTCCTTTAGTATTATTGTGTTACTGTCAATTTCCTGTTTTATAGTTGTTAGCATCTGCCTTATGCATTGTGGTGCTCCTGTGTTGGGTGAATATACATTTATAATTTTTATATCTTCTTCTTGGATTGGTCCCTTCATCATTATGTAGTGTCCTTCCTTGTCTCTTGTAACATTCTTTAGGTCTATTTTATCTGATATGAGTACTGCTACTCCAGCTTTCTTTTGATTTCCATTTCCATGGAGTATCTTTTTCCATCCACTCACTTTCAGTCTGTATGTGTCCCTTGGTCTGAAGTGGGTCTCTTGTAGACAGCATATATATGGGTCTTGTTTTTGTATCCATTCAGCGAGCCTGTGTCTTTTCGTTGGATCATTTAATCCATTCACGTTTAAGGTAATTATCGATATGTATGTTCCTATTACCATTTTCTTGTTATGGGTTTGTTTTTGTAGGTCCTTTTCTTCTCTTGTGTTTCCCACGTAGAGAAGTTCCTTTAGCATTTGTTTAAATGTTCCTTTAGCTGGTTTGGTGGTGCTGAATTCTCTTAGCTTTTGCTTGTCTGTAAAGCTTCTGCTTTCTCCATCGAATCTGAATGAGATCCTTGCTGGGTAATCTTGGTTGTAGGTTCTTCCCTTTCATTGCTTTAAATATGTCATGCTACTCCCTTCTGGCTTGTAGAGTTTCTGCTGAGAAATCAGCTGTTAACCTTATGGGAGTTCTCTTGTATGTTATTTGTCGTTTTTCCCTTGCTGCTTTCAATAATTTTTCTTTGTCTTTAATTTTTGCCAATTTGATTACTATGTGTCTCGGCGTTTCTCCTTGGGTTTATCCTGCCTGGGACTCTCTGCATTTCGTGGACTTGGATGGCTATTTCCCTTCCCATGTTAGGGAAGTTTTCAACTATAATCTCTTCAAATACTTTATCGGGTCCTTTCTCTCTCTCTTCTCCTTCTTGGACCCCTATGATGTGAATGTTGTTGCATTTAATGTTGTCCCAGAGGTCTCTTAGGCTGTCTTCATTTTTTTCATTCTTTTTTCTTTATTTTCTCCTGCAGCAGTGAATTCCACCATTCTGTCTTCCAGGTCACTTATCTGTTCTTCTGCCTCAGTTATTCTGGTATTGATTCCTTCTAGTGTATTTTTCATTTCAGTTATTGTACTGTTCATCTCTGTTGGTTTGTTCTTTAATTTTTCTAGGTGTTTGTTCTTTAATTCTTCTAGGTCTTTGTTAAACATTTATTGCATCTTCTCGATCTTTGCCTCCATGCTTTTTCCGAGGTCCTGGATCATCTTCACTACCATTATTCTGAATTCTTTTTCTGGGAGGTTGCCTATCTCCACTTCATTTAGTTGTTTTTCTGGGGTTTTATTTTGTTCCTTCATCTGGTACATAGCCCTCTGCCTTTTTGTCTTGTCTATCTTTCTGTGAATGTGGTTTTTGTTCCACAGGCTGCAGGACTGTAGTTCTTCTTGTTTCTGGTATCTGCCCTCTGGTGGATGAGGCTATCTAAGAGGCTTGTGAAAGTTTCCTGCTGGGAGGGACTGGTGGTGGGTAGAGCTCTCTGTTGCTCTGGGGCAGAGCTCAGTAAAACTTTAATCCACTTGTCTGCTGATGGTTCGGTCTGGGCTCCTTTCCTGTTGGTTGTTTTGCCTGAGGCGACCCAACACTGGAGCCTACCCAGGCTCCTTGGTGGGGCTAATGGTGGACTCTGGGAGGGCTTACGCCATGGAATACTTCCCAGAACTTCTGCTGCCAGTCTCCTTGTGTCACTGTGAGACACTGCTACCCCCCACCTCTGCAGGAGACCCTCCAACACTAGCAGGTAGGTGTGGTTCAGTCTCTTATGGGGTCACTGCTCCTTCCCCTGGGTCCCGACGTGTACACTACTTTGTGTGTGCCCTCCAAGAGTGGCGTCTCTGTTTCCCCCAGTCCTGCTGAAGTCCTGCAATCAAATCGTGCTAGCCTTCAAAGTCTGATTCTCTAGGAATTCCTCCTCCCATTGCCAGACCCCCAGGTTAGGAAGCCTGACGTGGGGCTCAGAACCTTCACTCCAGTGGGTGGACTTCTGAGGTGTAAGTGTTCTCCAGTTTCTGAGTCACCCACCCAGCAGTTATGGGATTTGATTTTATTGTGATTGCGCCCCTCCGACCATCTCAGTGCAGCTTCTCCTTTGTCTTTCGATGTGGGGTATCTTTTTTGGTGAGTTCCAGTGTCTTCCTGTCGATGACTGTTCAGCAGTTAGTTGTGATTCTGGTGCTCTCAAAAGAGGGAGTGAGAGCATGTCCTTTTACTCCGCCATTTTGAACCCTTGCCCTCATTCTTGAAAGACAGATTAGTTGGACATGGAATTTTCAAATTTTAGATTGCCAGTTAATTTTTTTTCCTTAGCACTTTGAAAACGTAATTCTATTGTCATTTCTTCCAAGTTTCTTAATAAATTGCCACTGTCTCCCATCCTCAAACTACTTTCTGGGTAATTTTCTCCAATCTGTCTTTCAATACTGTAATTTTTACTTAAGTTCCATTTGGTTATTTTTAAAGCATACTTGGTACTTTTCTTTCTCATTCTTTTGATTACTAATGTAGGATATTTAAGACTTCAGTTCTTGGGGATCTAAGAAACTTCTTGCTGTTATGCCTGTTAACTCACTCATGGTGCGTTGTTCACCTATGTTTTCTAATTTTAGGTTGTAAGCTTACTTCAGCAGTGTTTTAGCTATAGCAATCCTGTAGCCTACATGGTTATTTTGTATTTATCTTTTCAGGTGCCTCAAAAGGTTTAATAAGTCCAGGACCATTTTGTTCATTTTGGGGCTAAGTGGTTCCTGGGCTGAGCATGGAATGTAAGTTCACATCCCAAACTGTAATAAAGATACAGGTATAAACGGTTAGGGGAGACCTCAGCCTCACCCGCATCTTAAGACTGAGCCCAGGATAAGCTTCTTTTTTACCAATTTGCGCTAGTGGAAGAGTTTTTCTAATCTACCATTTCATGCCAATAATCTCCCTTTGAGGGCTCCAGCTTCATGTGGCAGTCCTCTCAAAGGCCACACGGACCCTAGGCCTTTTATTTGTCTCAGTGTGGGTGATGCCAAGCTCCTGAATATCTACCCTTGAGTAGTCATAGGTTACTGAAATCAGCAAGGGGCATTTGTACCATCGATTTCAGTTTACTGCTCTCATTTATAGCTCTTTCATTCTAGTTCATAAGAATTATCTTCTTTTTTGGAGCTTATCTATGGTTTTAAAAGGATATCTGTTATATTTTATCCAATGTTTCTAAGTGTTTTGTAATAGGTAGGTTTTAAGGTTATCTCATCCATCATATTACCAGAAACTTTAAATTTGATTTTCTTAATTCTTTAAATTCTCCTACCCTCTTTCTTTTCTGTTTACATATATAAACAATAAATATAATTTTAACTGTTACTATTCCTAGAAGTACAAACTAAAAGCAAAAAGCAGAAGTAGTTAGCAACCAGTCTCAACCTGTCAGTTATTTAAAAACATCCTTCCCTGTGGTACTTTCCAATAAAAACTCTATATGATTAGCAGACGACAGCATGGTAAGAAGAGAACTAAGATGATACTTAACTTTAACGTCTATGGCCTATTTTACCTCCTCATAGAGGTGTTTATGAATCTATGATCACACTGATCAATACCTATACTCTCCAATTAGGAACACACAGATTTTAAGAATCTTAAAATAAGAATATTAATGTATGCGTGACATTCCTGAAGTTTATGTTGTAGTTTATTTAACTACAACAATGCTGAGATGCTAGGTGTTCAATAATGTGACTGAAATAAAATTTTTAAAAAGTTGTAACGTCAGTTTAAATAATAAGTATCTGCATTAACCAAAATAGTACATTATACAAATCACAACTTATTATGTTCTTCTTAGAAGTGACTGCATACTTAATACTACCTTAGCTTTTGGAGTAGCTTTAATCGTCCAGATGCAATCAACTGCTTGGCCAGGTTTTGTTTTTTCCTCTTGTTCTACCTGACTAGAACGTATTATTCCGTCAGCTCCTGACAGCTCAAACTGGCAATCTAGAAAGAACAGATGAATGATGTTCAAAGGAAAATAAGACCGATCAAAGATGCCATGAGGAAAAAGAGGTAATATACTAAACCTGGGATGGGATTTAAAATACCTCCTAGGTAAGTAAAGTCTGGATCTGTAACAGAGAAAAGAAGAAAGTCATTGGCATTGAGGTAGTTTAGCGTTACTTTAAGGATTAATGTCTTACGTTATGTCTAATGCTATACTTAACAAAGCAAGAGAAAGCTTTCATTTGTGTAAACTACAGACCACTGGCTATTTATGAGCATATTGCAGTGCAAACTTATAGGATCGATATTTTAAAAATGATAACCTTTATACTTTTGATCCAATTATGAACTAAAAACTTATTTATGCTACCTGAAAACTCACAACTCTATGTCAACTGCAGTAGCTAGTCCATTGATGGATGAATGAGTAAACAAAATGTAGTATAAATAATACAATGGAATATTATCCAACCTTAAAAAGGAATGAAATTCTGACACACGCTACAACATGGATGTGTGTGGAAACATGATGCTAAGTAAAATAAGCCAGACAGTTAAGGACACTATATGATTCCCTTAATTGAGGTCCCTAGATTAGTCGAATTCAGAGACTGTTTTCACAGGGCTGTAGGGAGGGAGGGATAGGGAGTTAAGTGTTTAATGGGGACAGAGTTTCAGCTTGGGATGACAAAAAAAGTTCTGGAAATGCACGGTGTGATGGTTGCACAACATTGTTAAGTGTACTTAATGCCACTGACTTGTACACTTAAAAGGTTTAAGATAGTGAATTTTATGTTACATATAATTTATCCCACCACAGTAGCAGCTAGTAAGTTGTTTTTTCCACAATGGCAGGAAAAAGAGAGATGACTAGGTGATATATAGGATAGTCTGCCCTATGAAATAGTTCATAGAAAACTGACAACCAATAGTTTATATCAAAATAACTGATTTAATTAAGCTGGCCAGGTATTTGATTTTTATGAACTAAATCAATTAACTGAATTGATTGACACTTTAGTATCAAAAGACATTACAAAGTCCTATATAGAGTCAGATTTTTGCAAATAAGTTTAGACTGCCTGAAAGAAAAAACAAACATCTTAATCATTTGAATAATGCTTTTAAAAATATTAAAAAACAAAGCCAGGCAACTTTATATGTAAAGATTCTTTGAAGAAATGCAGTTCTTTTTCTTCTATTAGTTTTATGTATCATGAGAGCAACTTCATATGGCTTATGGTTAAAATATAAATTATAATAAAATGCTAAGGATTTCTATACTATATTACCTTATATTTGCATTTTATAGTACTTCAGAGTTTCTACAGACCTTATGTTTAATATTATGCTAATGACAATAACATCAAGAAGATCATGTACTATTCTGTTTTATAGATGAGGAAACTGAATCAGAGAGATTATGACTTTTTTAGACCATATAATGGCAACATCAGGACTAGATTCTAATTCTCTAGACAGTTTTTCTTACTGTAACATTTTTCTTTCTTACTCTTTCTTGCCTTTATAGTGTGGCTGATGATACCACAATTTTACCACTAAAAGAAAAAAAAATGTCAAAATAAATAGACAATTCATAAATAGCTAAATCATGGCTGTCTAGTTATTCAAAGTCATATAAAGTAAATTTTGTCTAAGTATTTGTAAATACGGATGAAACTTACTAAAGATGATGAGAAATTAGTATCTTCTAAATAAATGAAATTATCTGAGCTACTGGTGATATTTGTTGAGGGAGAGGCTCTTAATGGATTGCTACGTCCTGGAAGTAACTGGGATAATTCTGGAAATTTTAGTGCAATAATGACAATGTCCTAGAATTCTTTCCTACTGTGAAGAAATTCTGACCCACCTGCCAGATAGCTGCTATGACTTTCTACTCTAATGCTCTTTAAATTTAGATTTCTCTTTGACATTCCTCTGCAAAATTGCTGAAGTGTCGTCACTCCCTTTTATTTAGGGAGGTTGGGTTTAGATTATTAAGTTAAAAAAGAACAGTCTCTGTGATGTATCCTAGATTAAGCTAAAAATTTTACTCTTACTTTTTTCAACATGTACTTTGATAACCATGCAGAAAGTCAGTGGTTAAGATTCTGCGCTTCCACTGCAGGGGACACAGGTTCGATCCCTGGTTGGGAAGATCCCGCATGCCACATGGCATGGCCAAAACAACAAAGAAAACAATTTTAACAAGAATTGAGCAACCAGTTACATACAATAAACTGTGAATTAAAATAGGTTTAAACAGGCTAGTTAAAAATTCTGAGATCTTTTAAGACTAGCAATTTTTTCATTCTGGTGGGTTGATATATATGTCTTCTATCTGAATTTTCAAATTAAGCTTTTTTAGACTCCTGTTTGTAATTTTTAAATTTTATTTTTATTGTAGTAAAACATATAACATAATATTTATCCTTTTACTCATTTTTAAGTGTACAATTCAGTGGCATTAAGTACATTCACAATGTTGTGCCACCACCAGCACAGTCCATTTAAATAAAAACTAAAGACAAATTTTAATATGATCCAGCAATTGCACTCCATGGTACTTAGCCAAATGAGTTAAAAACTTGTCCACACAAATACCTGCATATGGATGTCTACAGCAGGTTTATCTGTGGTTGCTAAAACCTGGAAGCAGCCAAGATATCCTTCAACAGAATGGATAAACAAACTGTAGTACATCCATACAACGAAATATTATTCTGCACTAAAAAGAAACAAGCTACCAAGCCATGAAAAAACATGGAGGAACGTTAAGTAAATATTATTAAGTAAAAGAAGCCAATCTGAAAAGCCTACATACTGTATGATTCCAACCGTATGACGTTCTGGAAAGGGCAAAACTATGGAGACAGTAAAAAGATCAGTGGTTGTCAGGGGTTGGGGTGGGAGGGATGAACAGGTGGAGCCCACAGGATTTTTAGAGCAGTGGGAATACTCTGTATAATACTGTAATGGCAGACATATGTCACTATACATTTGTCCAAACCCACAGAATGTACGACACTAAGAGTGAACCCTAGAGAACAGAGGTATGGATACCAAGGGGGGAGGGTGGTGGGATGAATTGGGAGATGGGGATTGACATATATACATTATTGATACTATGTGTAAAATAGATAACTAATGAGAGCCTGCTGTATATAGTACAGGGAACTCTACTCAATGCTTTGTGGTGACCCAAATGGGAAGGAAATCCAAAAAGGAGGGGATATATGTATACGGATGGCTGAAAAAAAAAAAAATCAAAAAACAGAGTGAACCCTAATGTAAAATATGGACTTCGGTGATGATGTGTCAATGCAGGTTCATCAGTTGTAACAAATGTACCCCTAGTGCAGGATGTTCATTTTAGGTTTTGGAGGTAGCTGTGTGTGTGGGGGGGTGGTTAGGAGGTATATGGTAACTCTGTACTTTCTGCTCAGTTTTGCTGTGAGCCTAAAAACTGTTCTAAAAAAAAAAAAGCATAAATTTTACTTTTTGAAAATGTTATCGTTTTGACATTGAGGACATAAATACTGAAGTGACACTTAAAAATACCATTAACACATTTACTAACAGGGAAAAAAAAGGTGACTACATTGTTCAGGCAAAAAAGCTGGTAATCTAGCTGAAAGAATAGCATGATCTCTGTTATATAAAATAAACAAAATAAACAGATATAGAAAAACATCTGAAGGGATACACACCATATTGTTAATACCGGTTTTTTATTTATAGGGTGATAAGGTTATGGATATTTTCATTTGGATATGATTTAATTTTTTTAAGTTAGCAAATTTATTGCACGAAAACACAAATAAAAGCAAAAAGATTATATAATTTTATAATTATATAATTGTTACATTAAGTTACTTTTTCATCTTATTAAGTTTGTAAACTCTTGGAAGACAGGAGCAATAACTAGTGTATCTTTGTGCTGCCACATTAGGGATATGCATATCTTTACAGGAGACAGGCTTTGAGGACTATAAAGTGTTCCCACATAACCGTGTGGTAGGTAAGATAGAGTATGCTGATAGGTGGGTGTGCTCTCCCACCACCCAAATATATGTCCACATCCTAATCATCATAACCTATGAATACTACCTTATAAGATTAAAAAAAGTGAATATTACATCTTAAGGCAAAGGATGTGATTAAGCTAAGGATTCTGAGGAGACAGGGGATGTGAAGATGGAGGCAGAGATTGGAGTGATGAGGCCACACGTCCAGGAATGCTGGGGCAGCCACAAGAAGCTGCAAGAGGCTAGGAATGGATTCTCCCCTGGAGTTCCCACAGGGAACATGACCCTGCTGGATTCTGGCCTCCAGAACTCTGAGAAAATAAACTACTGTTGTCTTCAGCTGCCAAGTTTCTGGGAATTAGTTATGGTGGCCTCAGGAAGATATTCCCATCTTAGCAACAGCAACTCTTAGGCACAGCTCTGTGCTTAATAGTAAATTTTATAGCTAGTTGGTGGCAGAGAAAGGATTCACACCCAGATCTTTTGCCTCCAAGTGCAGAGCGCTATTCTTTCTATTGCTCAGTATTTTCTAGAGACTGTTTATTCAAATGAGTAATTGAATCGTTCCAATGGAAAAAGCCTGCCAAAATAATTTTTGGTATAGATCATGAAAATAAGACAATTTGTTGAATTATTTTTTAAATGTATTTATTTGTGGTATCTTTGGCATTTGATATATGCTATAAAACATACAGAAATCTAAGAAATAATGAGACACCATCTATGATATACTTCAAAATTCAAGTGACATAGTTTTATTTCTAATTTTTTGTTAAGTTTTTATTAATTCATGGACTGATTTCCCTTTGACCTTTCTAACTTCTTTAAAGCCTTGATTTGATTACCTTGACTGAATTATCTCTTTTCTAGCCTTAAGATTCTAAAACCAGAGTGAGACCTAGCCACTGAAACAATAACTTCTTTACCTGGAATAAACGAATATTTTGCTCGAAATCCTAGTCCTTCAAGTTCTTCATCAGAACTGAACTTAATCCACATGAATCTCCCTGTTGATCTAATTAATGGAGGGCTTTTCACACCACAGTAACGATCTACAAGTGGAGAGAAACCAAACGGCCCATCTCGAACTTCCAAGTTATCAAACCGACATTCAAATGATGGTTCTATATAATAATGTTCATCAAAGGTCAACTCTATTCTTTGACGTGGAGCAGCTAGAAAATAAGAGTAAGCAAATTAGGGCAACGCAAACAAGAAAAAGTAAAAATGGCCTGACACAAGTGAGAAAAGCACAACAACTGCTCTGTTACTGTTTCATAGATGAGGATCATAATGAGAACTGTTATACATAAAATTCATGATAAATGTTACATTGTATATTAATAAGATAATAATAATGCTACTCCGTAGAACTATAGTAATCTTTCCCTTTGGCATATGTTATTTATTAAATTGAATGTACTTAATTGATTAAAATTAGAGTTGAGAAGCTAATGCTTAGTTCATGAGATACAATGTACCATGATGAATAGAAAAACAGAAGAAATGAAAGAAACATATAATGTAACTATGGACATAAATTTGCAGAAAGGCTAATAAGAGATACCAGTAAGCTTAGGTTTCTTATCAGAGAAGTTTCTCATATATACTGATGCATCTAGTTAAATTATATTTTAGGAGATCCAAAATTCCTATAAAATTTCAACCATTATTTTCTTAATGTCAGTATTAAGAAATATTTATAATGACTACAGTTTAATTAAAATACATATTTAAATTTTGTTCAAACTGGTTTAACCAGGGCACTTAACCAATATATTTAGTTTTACAATAAGTAAAAATTCATCCAACAAAAGAGAGAAATTGGTCAAATACCTTCCAAAATGTAGATACATTCCTTGTTTGGTGGATATGAGTCAGGATAATTTGGTGAAGCAAAATGACCTCCATTGCTGGTTCGAACCCAAATGCCACACTGGGTTGCAGGAATGTGCTTGATTCCAATATTTTGTCCATCTTAGGGAAACACGTAAAACATCACTTATAGTTCCCCCCACAGCTTCCCCAAACAACTGCCCACTCTGTTACACACACATATATATAATTTTTAAGAACCACTGACAAATTCAGCATAACAAATTGAATATAGAAGTGAAATGAAGGTGAAGATGGTATGCTGTGCTGGCTAGAAGCATTTGCTCTAGAGGACAAGTTTGCCATGTATAAGAACGGGGAAATAAAATGCGTAGATTTTACAAGGGCAAAACCATGTGGGAGAATCTGATAAATCACTAAAACTCTATAAAATTCAATTCTGACATAAAAATAAAAGGACCCCAGGAATTTATCTCTGGTGTGGTACCTCTACATTTAGTTTAGCATGAAGTCAAATAAGATTCAAAGATTACCAAGGGATTTTATTTTAGTTAAAGGTTGTAGATTGAACACATGCATTTGGCTCTGCTCCTTCTTCAAAGTCCACTTAAATGACAGTAAACAATTTTTTTAAGGGCGTAAACCCATAAGTACAAAGAGGTGGATGCAATAATAACAACTGGCAGCACTAGGTATCTCTGGCAGTGGGCGAGAAGGTGGTGAAGTTGGGCTTTTTAAAAACATGAGGCTTGGTTAAAAGTCTCTTTGGAATCAATTTGATCTCTAATACCCTCCCCTACTCCACAAATCTAAGTATCTGCTGCTCTATCACCATATCAGAAAATGAGACTATTTCTTTGGAGAAGGTACAACAGGGTTGCTGGACCAGGGGACACCAGGCACAGCTGAGGGTAAAAATACCAACCTGAAAACAGGGAGATGAGGTGAATGTTAACATGCTGAACCACACCTCCCGTCTCTTCCCCCACTCAACTTCCCAAAGGCCTCTTGATCAGATGTAGAGCCTCTAAGCAGGAAATGGAATCTTAATCTTTTCTGGGGAATCTAATAAGCCCAAAGAAAAAGACTCAAGGATGTGGACTTGGTCACTCACCAGGGAGGGTGGCGGTAAAGAAGCCCTGTCTACACTTGCAGACAGCTAACGAGAAGATCTGCATGCTCCTCTCATAACTACGAAAGGCATTCAAGGAGCACCAGACATTTGAGGAAAGCCTCTAATATGAAAAACAGATTAAAAACAAACAAAAAAGCAACTCTGAGGATACAAAGATTATAGAATATTAAAAAAAAGCACTAAACGAAACGATCATTTAATCTCCTCAGAGAACAAGAGAGTACAGTTGACCCTTGAACAACATGGGATTGAACCGCGTGGGTGCACTCACTACTTGGTCTGCAGTCAGCTGAATGTGAGGATGCGGAACCGCGAATACAGAGGCAGGTTTTGACTATGTGGGGATCAACACCGCTCACCCCTGCATTGTTCAAGGGTCAAATGTATATCGATAAGACAAGAACAAGGCATACTCTAAAAAACAGAACATTTAGAAAACAAATGAAAGCTTTTAAAAATAGAAGAAATGAAAAAATATCACGTTTGGAGCAGAGGTCCATAAACTATGGCCCTGGACCAAATCTGGCCTGCTGCCTGTTATTGTAAATCAAGTTCACTGGACTATATCTATGCCCATTCATGTGCGTACTGTACTGTCTATGGCTGTTTTCACCCTGCAACTGCAGATCTGAATAGGTGCTCCTTCGACTACAAAGGTCTTCAAAACCTTAAATGATTACTATCTGGCCCTTTATAGAAAAAAGTTTTCCAATTCTTGGTTTAGCAGATAAAGTTGAGGAAGTCTCAGTGTAGACTACTGAGAAGAAAACAGTTAAAAGAGAAATGGAAAACAGAAAAGATTTTTTTAAAAAGTAACTTAATAATAAGAGTTCCTTGAAGACAGAAGATAGAAAAATGGAGAAAAGGGAATTTTAAAAATTGAACAAGAAAAAAGGGAAAGAAAAATTTCCTACATCCAAAGACAAAATTTTCATATTGAAAAAGCCCAACGGGTGACTTGACGTAAACCCTGAAGAGATGTAACCAGAATTATAACAACACTGATGCGGGTGCTGTGGCACAAAGTTAAAAGAACATTGTATGTGGTAGGTGGTGAAGGGGAGGTGCATGAAACAGATCAATTCTCATCCCGCATGGTGGGAAAATTATTTTCTACTACCTGAAACTGAAATAACCAAGAAGACCTGTATGGTATGTTATTTAGAAGTATGCAGGAAAATACCAAAAGAATCAGCTAAGAGTGGCTATCTCCATGGAGAAATGGGGTGATAGGCTGGGGGACTGATTTTTCCTAATTAACTTTTTAGAATGCTTTGACTTTTGTCATGTGTATGTATAACTTTGATGAAAATAAAAATAAGTCAGGTTATTTAGGAAATGTACTAAACTCTGACATGAATATCTGGCTCAAAACTCACACTACCTAATCCTCTTTCATAAACAAGGACAATTAGAACAGGTCCCCAGGGCTGTGAATAAGCTATTGATGGAAACGTTTCATTTGTCTACACCGGAAAAAGGGATTTTTATTTTTGCTTAGTGATAAAGCATGAATCTCATTTGATTTTTGGACATAATCCATAGTGTTCTAGGAGTCACTAGTTATGCCAATTTTTAAAATTTATCAATGCAAGACTTTATGTTAACAATTTACTCTAGCTAACTGCAGCTGAACCTAGCCGAACTGAGGCTGACAGGTTGATGGAAAGCCTTAGGTCACTGGAACACCCCAGAGGGATTATGGAAATAGTACTCAAAAGTTGAAATTCTTCCAAATAAGCCATCCCACTGTCCTGAACATGCAGTAAATTAGCACTGTAAGGTCTTTACCTTGGGTCTTTTGGGCCACAGCAATCCCTTCCACTACAAGTATTGTTATTAACAACACTAGAGAAATAAAAGAGAAGAGAAGTTAAAAAGTTGAATCTACATTAGATTTTACCAAGTTTATAATAAAAATCAGGTGACAAAAAAAAGATGAACTAAAACTCCCTATTTCTTACTAACATTCACTCTCAAGATTTTTAAGTGTTAAATGTTATGTTGAGTTACTATTTGACACTTAAGAGAACCCAAGAAAAAATGTAATTGGTATTATACTCATTTATACAAGCACTAATAGTACATTTTCAATTTATGATGGATTAAAAAACACATACTTTTTTTTTTAACAACAAACTAAGCTGACCCCAATTATCCTGTATTTATTTTACTGTCTCCTCAAAGACTTTACATGCATAATGGCTAGCTTTGCAATGTATTATGCCAGTAAAAGTTCAATTAGATTATTTGACTTGTGAGAACACTCATAATAAAGACAGAAGTAAGGGGGCAGCAGTTTCCTAGAAATCAATTTAAGACACTCTATAGCTGTGCGGTACAGCGCTGTGTCCTGCATTACGAAAGCTAGCATTATTTAGAAAATGGAGCTTCTCCCCACCCCCTGCCCCCAAGTTTAACATTTCTGATACCCAATGAACAATATATTGTTTTGTGTATGTTTGTGTTTTGAAGATAACGTGTTATTTTTAAGAATGATGCACTGATATCTTTTACTCTCCCTTGCAATGGAAACCACACTACCAGCCTCCTGTGGAAACTGGAGTTTTTACTATTCATTCAGTCAGCAAGCACATACAGAGTACCTACTGGATACCAGGCACTGAGGATACACAGATTGAGGCAGGGGAGAAATACAGCAAAACAGTTAAAAGAGAATGGACTTCAGGAGTTTGGTGGATCCAGGTTGGGGTTCAAGTTTTGCTCTGTACCAGCTGTGAGGCCTTTCCAACTCAGTTTACTTATTTGTAAAACGGGGATGTTGTGCTAATAACACCAACATCACAAGGTTGTTGCGAAGATTAAATGAGGTGATGCACATTGCACAAAGCCCTTTATATGTGCCAGGCATTCTGCTAAATAAATGATAGATTTTAGGACAAACTGCCATCCTTAAGGAGTCAACCTATTGTCAAAGACAATCCACAATACAAGGTGAAAGGAGTTTAACAGGGGTCATAACAGAAAGCACAATTGAAGCAGAAAAGGGAACCATTCATTCAGCTGGGGGTTAAGAGGAATAGAGGAAAGCTTTAGAAAAAAAAGGTATATTCTAGTGGGACTGGATAGAACTTCTACCCAGGAGAGGGAGAAAGAAACAGCTTAGACAAAAACATGGAGCCATGAGCACTTATCTATAGGCGATATTAGTGAAATTCTGAGTACAATAGTACAGTTAGCATGTGGAGGGGAAAGTGGTACATCAGGTTAGAAATAGTAGGATGAGATTCAACTGTAAAAAGCCTTGAATACCATGCTAAAGAGTTTGGACCTTTGACTACAAGGAGAAATCACGGTGAGTTTTTAAACTAGAGAGTGACATTATCACATCTGTGTTTCAGACCACTAATCTTGATGGCTGTGTGGAGTCTAAATTTTTAAAAAGAGAGGTCATTTAGGAAGCAAAGATGATATGGTCTTGAAGCAGAGCAGTGGTAGTGTAAATGGGAAGGAGGAGATATTTATAACATGATTCAGATATAGAGTCAACTGCAATTGGTGACTTAAAGGATGTCTAGGGGTGAGGGAGATGGAGGCACTGAAGAGATTGCTAGTTAAGTGACTGGTAGATGGTCAAGCCATTGTTCACTTAGTAGCATGTACCCAGCATCTACTACCCAAAGTCACCAACATACAAAGAGTTCTTGTCATCTTACGCTGTTTACATCTTATAATCTAATCATACATCTTCATCTTTGGTTTCCCATATCCTTGTTGACCTTTGTTTCCTCTGTCTTCTCTCAACAACTTTAATTTCCCCTCCCTTTCTTTGGTTGCTGGCAGTATTGAAGATCTCATGCTATGTAGGAACAATCCTTCCTTCAAACTCTTAACATCCTGGCACTGGATCAGAGTTAGAGGAATGGATTTTGAACCGTTTTTAAAAAACAAAAAACCCAGAAGATTTCTGATCAAAAAGAAAAACTAGGGCCTTCTCTGGTGGCGCAGTGGTTGGGAATCCACCTGCTAGTACAGGGGACACGGGTTCGAGCCCTGGTCCAGGAAGATCCCACATGACGTGGAGCAACTAAGCCCGTGTGCCACAACTACTGAGCCTGTGCTCTGGAGCCTGCGAGCCATAACTACTGAGCCTACGAGCCACAACTACTGAAGCCTGCGCATCTAGAGCCCATGCTCCGCAACAAGAGAAGCCACAGCAATGAGAAGCCCATGCACCGCAACAAAGAGTAGCCCCCGCCCGTCACAACTAGAGAAAGCCTGCCCACAGCAATGAAGACCCAACACAGCCAAAAATAAAAATAAATAAAATACATTAAAAAAAAAGAAAAGAAAAACTAGGGAATTCCCTGGCAGTCCAATGGTTAGGACTCTGTGCTTTCACTGCCAAGGGCCTGGGTTCAATCCCTGGTTGGGGAACTAAGATCCTGCAAGCCACGAGGCACAGCCAAAAAAAAAAAAAGGGGGCTTCCCTGGTGGCGCAGTGGTTAAGAGTCCGCCTGACGATGCAGGGGACACAGGTTCGTGCCCCGGTCCGGGAAGACCCCACGTGCCGCAAAGCGGCTAGGCCCGTGAGCCATGGCCGCTGAGTCTGCAAGTCCGGAGCCTGTGCTCCGCAACGGGAGAGGCCACAACAGTGAGAGGCCCGCGTACCGCAAAAACAACAACAACAACAACAAAAATCTAGGGTAACGTTAGATATTTGACAATTCAGCAAATATCACAACCATCTGTACCAATGTATCTTGATAGAGGACACTATTCCCCAAGGCATATCATCCCAGTCAGGTGATACAGAACTGGTCAAAATTTTGTGATTATACCTTTCCTCCTGATTCACGGGCGTAACAATTTACCAATTTTTAAATTTATAATTCACAGTATTTAAGCAAGTAATACAAAACCAGGCAGAAAGGGAAAGTAAGAAATCAACAAACTGAAACCAGGAGAGCAACAGTAAAACTATGGTAAAAAGATGAATTGTGCCTAGAAAATTATTCTACATAATGACTAATAAAAATTTGGCTTTGTAAAACACTTGATTTATGGAATTTGCACAGAATATACAACTGAGGTAGAAACAAATCACATTAAAAATAAAATTACAAGACCAAATAACCCTATTAATCTTCTCTACTGTATTTAGGGTGTTGCTCACAATTTCCCCCTGCCAAATGTTTAAAACAGCTATTCACAACTCTTATCAACCAAATGAACTGTTGCCACTGAATTTAAAAAAATGATATATAAATAAGGCAAATTTGCACAACAGTTAGGGACAGAAATATTTAGTGATAGCTGTGGTGATATAGTGGTGACTATTAATTATTCTAAATTCGGTATCATAAGAAACAGTTTTCCCTTAGTTGTATAACAGGATCTTTGTAAGCTGCTTGCTATAATCAGGCTGAGACAGTAAAACAAACTCTACTGATGCCAAACATTGGAATTATCTAGTACATGAAGCAGTGCTGTCGTGCTCTGTTCTGTCCTTAATCCCAATCTATGTGCCACTTGTTCCCTTCTTTCTCTTACCAAAAGGGTCAATAATTTCTCAAATCCAGAGATACCTCACACTTTGAATTCAAAGACAACATACCCAGGAAGGCACTAATTCTTTAAGGCAGAAATCCATGCCAAAATAAAAATTCTAAACTCCACAACCACAGAGTTTGGTTATGCAGAGAACCGCTTGTGATCTGATGCTTGGAAAAAGGTACTGTCCACCACTTATGACCTCACCTCTGGTTCTGGAGTTTAATGTAGTGTAGTTTAATAACCAGTGTACAGATCTGACTTAAAAATGAAGGCTTAAATGATAAAGACAGGTGCTATTCAAGGTATTAAATACAAATCCTCCAAGCTACTCCTTTTAACCCTGAATCACGGTTATCAAAGAGTTCTCTACTGCAATCCTGTCCCCAGACCTTCCAGTTTAAGGCCGTACTTTCCAATCAACTAAAAATCAAGGTCAGGTTTATTCTTTCCACTGTTACTTAATAGTGGCAACTCTGGCCAATGCAATAAATACTGGAAAGGAGACAAAATTATTATTTATAGACAATGTTATTTTAAAACCTAGAAGTCCCAAGAGAATTACTTGGAAAATAATTACACCTATTAAAGGAAGAGAGTAAGACCAAAATAAATTAAACAGACAAGTAAGTAAATAAACTTAATACAATGGAGAATATGTTTTGGATAATAAAACAATGTAAAAGTAACATTTCTTCCCAGTGAGTCATACAATATTTAATGATGTTTTAATAAAAATCTTAGTGTGTTTTTTTGGTACTTAAAATGCTTCTGATGGTCATCTTAAATACTTTTTTATAGTGGCCAAGGAAAATATAAAAATAAAAGACTAAAATACATAAAAATAATATACTTACTATAAAGCTACAGTAATTATAAAATGTAGCCACGGTAGAGGAAGAAATAGATGATCTGTCAACAAACATTACTAGCGTCCACTGTATTTCAGGCAGTGAGTCAGTCCCTGGAACTACAATGAACCAAGAAGACATGGTCCTTATTCTCAAGGGGCCTTTAGATAAGAAAATGGAAGAGGAAAAGCTCAGAAACAGACATACATATCCCAGAATTTATTAAAATATATGTGATATTTGAAACACTTGGTGAGAAGACAGTTTTAATAAATGGTTCTGGGATAACTTGTTAATTATTTGGAAAAAAAAAAGTAGGTCCCTACTTCAAGCTATCAATAAGTAGGAAAATAAATAGCAGATTGAAAAAAACATTATATTTATACTTTTGGGAGAACACCTTCATTTACAAAAGACAGGAACATAAATAAAAACTACAAACAGATGGGATAAAAGATTATGCCACCAGGAAAATGTGCCAAAAAAAAATGCAGAAATTCTGCCTTACTAATATTAAAAAGAATGTAGATTCTAGTGTTGGTCAGGATATCGGAAACTGACTTATTCTGCCACTGGATTGTAAACTGGCACAGCTTTGGGGAGGTTAATCTGGTAATATATATCAAGGCTTAAAAATGTACAAATCCTACTCAGCAGTTCTTCCAGATCTGAGAAATGAATCATTGGGACAGTAGTTCTCAAACTTTAGTGTGCATCATATTCATCTGGAGGGCTTATTAAAATAGACTTGGTGGGGGGTTACTTCCAGAGATTTTGATCCAGTAGGTCTGGGGTGGGGCTTGAAAACTTGCATTTTAACAAATTCCCTAGTGATGCTGAAGCTGTTGGCCCTGGCACAACACTTTGGAGACCACTACAACAGGAGAGTGACAGTACACTGAAAGAAACAGAAAGAAGTTGCCTGTTTTCTCCTTTGGTGACAGTAGGAGCACGTGTGGGCCAAGATGGATGGGGCGGGGCAGAGGGTGGGCACAAGGAGTTGATGAGTTGATTTTGGAAATGTTGGTGAATGCTCTACTACATATATGTATGTATATGTGTGTGTATTCTCATAATGTCCCTACAAATATCTCTTGTTTCTGAACATCTGCACTTGCCACGGACCTCCCTCTGCTTCTACAAAATAATGTTCACACTGCTAAAAACCTGCTTTTTCTAGGAACTCTCCCAAGATTAATTTTATTAGACAGCATTCATACTTTTCACTTCTGTAACTCTCTATCTCTGTATGGTTTTGTTTCTTTCACTGATTTTGCATACTTCTATTATGTTAGCATAAGGTTTGGCATGAGTAATAAAAAACCCAAACTAGTAGTTTAAACAAGATAGAGTATATTTCTCTGACAAGTAAACAAACTGTGCAGGTAAGCAGTCAAGGGCTAGAGTGGTGGCTATACCATTACTAGGGACCTAAGCTCCTTCTGTCTTATTGCTCAGTTGTGCGTGACTTTCATTTCCAGGCTCATCTTATGATCCAATATAGATGCTAGAGTGCCAGGTTCCATATCTTCTTTACAGCTACCATGTCTGCATTACAGTCAGCAAGAATGAAGAAATGACACAGGGCATTCCTCCTTCCTTTAAAAACTTTTGCCCAGAATCCACAATGATCTCAAAATAAAAATTTTAACTGAACAACAGATATACCACCACTTCCCCAAAGTTGAACCCACATCTAACTGGTCAGCCTTATTTAGTCACATGGCCACACTTAATCCTAAGGAAAGCTGGAAAATCTAGTATTTATTTTGGGTGATTGTGTGCTTAGTTAAAATTCAGAGAATCACTGAAAGGTAAAATGGATACTGGAAGAAAACTGGCTATTTCTGCCATAGTCCCCTATAGCCTACTCTGTCCCCGGCAGCCAGAGATCCTTTCAAAACATAAATCACATATCACAGCCTTTCATAAAATCTTCCAACAGAGTCCCATTACATCTAGAATAAATCCATACTCCTTATTCTGACTTCAGAGGTCCTATGTGGTGTGGCACCTGACCATCTATGGCTACACAGCTCTTCTTCCCATTACTTTAACACACCAAGCTAATTCTAGCCATAGGGACTAGTTATTCCTTCTGCCTAGACTCTCTGTGCATGGCTGGTTCCTTCCTGTTATTCAGGTCTTCTGAGGCCTCTCCGACTGCTAAAGAAGCTCTACATTTTCTTCTTCATCTTGTTTTATTATACAAATAATATTTTAATTATTACTTATATTACCTGCTATTTTCTTGCTTGTTATCTGTCTCTTCCTACTAGAAAGAGGGACTTGTCTCTCTGAACCACTGATGCATCTCTAGCGACTAGAAGACTGGCTGGCCCATAACAGAACTCAAAAAAATTAGATGAATACATGAAGTGACTACGCAAAATCCTGATTATACTTTCTTTGTAACTATAACATATAGTACAGAGCCCCACTAACAAATTAACAAGCACACATCTTGGTTAACAGCAGGCACAGAGATGACCCAGCTTATTTGAGCATAAATCAGGGGACAGAAAAAGAATTGATTTTTTTTTATTTTTCAGATATGCTACTACTCTTACTTTTCTCAAGCTGACTCAATTTACCTTTGTTAGTAATTAAATGTACCTCTTTCTCAGCCTTCCTATTTTTAGCATCTAAGCAGTAAACATAAGGTTTGGTAACCCTATCATGAGACTCCATAACTTAAGAACCACCTAACTGGTCTCCCTGCTCCTATTTTCTATAATGAAAGCAAAATGGAGTTCAATTAGAGTCCATATACTACTTGAGGTAGTAGTAACTTGTTTTCCATTAGCTATGTTCCAAAGAACAGAAAAGTACCCTAATTTAATCAAACTCGATTTTACTTTGTAGTTAAGAAAGAAGATGGATCTTGGTGAACTTTGGGATCACTCCACCCTCCACGTGCTAATCACATTGCCAATCACTTAAAAGAAAGAGTAACTGCAGAAGTGCTTTCTCTTTCCTGCAGAATGTGACAACCTTCTTGTTAGTCAAATGCTCTTGAGATGGCAGTTTTGTATGCTCTAATTATACAGGAATCCTCAGACATCCACAACAACTACCATCAGACTTTAACACGACCAGGTCACATTTTGAAGAGTATTTGATATCTTCTCACCCACTAAGGCTGTAACTTCCAATACATTACTCTAGGCATATTTAAACCAACATGTTTTAATGTCATTTTGACTAGGACGAATTGAACTTTCAGATTAGTACACCCTGTAATTTTGTGAACAAAGATGCTAAAGAGCGTTAGTTCTTTGGGGGCCACTCTGATTAGCGACTGAGAGGGTGAGGGCCCTCAGCAATCAGAGCAACCTTGTTCTTATCTGTTCTTTGTTTAGTTTTTAAGTACCCACTCATAAGAGTTCCTCTGAGGGAGTTCTGTTAAGGAAAGTTTGGAAACCCACTGGATTAGATCACCTTTTAGGATTCCCCTTTCTAACTCAAACACCACAATAACTAGGATCTCAAAGCGCCCCAGGGACACATTAAAAAAAACCCAAAACCAACAGGGACTTCCCTGGAGGTCCAGTGGTTAAGACTCCATGCTCCCAATGCAGGGGGCATGGGTTCGATCCCTGGTCGGGGAACTAAGATCCCGCATGCCACAGGCAAAAAAAAAAAAAAAAAAAAAATTACTGTGCAGGATCATAAATTTTAAAATGACAGGAGATTGTGCTGAATGGGTAGTAACCAAGGGCAGAACTTGGATTATTTTTTAGAATTTTAGATATGAACTTTACTTATAGTTTATCTTTTTTCTATCTTATTCCTAAAAGGACTGAAAATGGCTTTGATTTGAACTTGTTTTGTAATGCACATGTACGTGTATTACAGGGCTGCATGTTTTTCCTAAAAGGTGAGTTTGGCTTCAAAACACAGATAACTTTTCAACTGTCAGTATTAAAATATTTTCTCCAATTCGGGGGGAAAAAGTCAAAAAGTTAATTTTTCCCAAGGCTATGTTTAAAAACTTCCCTATTAAAGGGATAACTTCTCATTATGGTACTTATTTCTGTACGGTTTAATTTCTTGTAAGAGGCTTAAGGATGAAGGACAGGAGTTAATATTTGTCACAGTCTCAGATAAGATTTTTAAAATATAGTGCCAAGGGATAGTTATGCACTGTAACACCATAAATTTAACCACAGTTTATACAGATTTAAATGTAACTGCGTCTAATAGGATTCTCCTGAAGCAAGTGTGCAGAATGAATATGAACAGTGAAAAACGGGATTATAAAACTAATGTAATATTTTCATGTGACTATGATACTTAACTTTGATAGAAGGCAAATCAAATTTTATAAGACCTGGAGTGATCATAAACAGTTAAAAGTGAATTATTCAGATTTAACAATATATGAAAGGTTTAAAAGCCCAGCAGAGTTATCCTTTTGTTCTCACTGCTGGAAGTAGAACAAAGAATCAATGGCATCTTAAAGTTACCTTCTACTTAAAATTTCACACAGTCATTATGGCTGATTTGTTTTAGTAGAAACTGACCATAATATTCCAAAGGCGGCTTTTGGTAGGTAATATCCATAATTAAGTAAATGTTAAATAACTGCTTCTGATAAGAACCTCTTCAATGTTGAAACAATTTACACCTTACAGGATACTTAAGGGCTACTTTTTCATGCATTGGTGCACACAATGAATGGTAGCACTGGGAAAAGCCAATATTTTTTAAAAGGTGATTTTTAAAAATACCAATGTTTATATAGGTAACAAATGCATTTGGTTTAAAAAAAAATCAAGTGATACAAATGGATGTGCAGTGAAACAGAAGTCTTCCCTTTACTCTTGTTTCTCAGTCTCCCAGATCCCTTTCTCAGAATCAACTTTTGTTAATTTCTTGAATCTTTCCAGACCAATTCCCCATATTTATAAGCACATATACATAAACTTTAGAAGACTTAAAAATAGCTGGCTTTCTCTCTAGTAAGCCTAACAGTAACAAGTTAGCTTGAGCTTTTAAAAATACACCAGCATGTAAAAATAGTGTAGGTTGGGTAAAATTAAAAAAAGAAAAGCCAGATACTACATTGTTTTCACTGTAGCTCTGCCATCAACCACAGAATCCTTTCCTGAAAGGTGCAACAACTAAATGCTTCACCACGGTGGCCAGAGAGGGCAGTGTGTACCAACGACAAAGGCAAAGGCAGAAAAACTGCAAAACCCTTCACCATTCCAGGAGTATCAGAGATTCCGTCCTATCCAGCTCAGTTTCAAGTTCTGCAGGTAAAGCTGTATAATAGATCTACATGATTTCTCCCCAGAGGGGGCTACTCAGATGGAATGTCATTAT